>NC_087206.1:38813737-38866237 GCF_015104395.2 Macrobrachium nipponense
CACAATCCTGAGCTCACTGAAGATGCTTGACGACCAGGTGGCGCTTCATATTATCCTTATCGTTAGTTTTGTGTGAGCAATATGGGCAGTTGAAAGGTTTTTCTCCCGTGTGAATCCGAATGTGTCTCGTAACGTGCGAGGAAATGGCGCTTTTGTAGTCGCAGAAAGGGCACTGACGAGGTTTCCCCATCTTTCCATTCAAGGAATATCTTTCACTTGGACTTGGAACTTGTGAGGCTGCAGCTTCGTAACGTGGTCTGCCTTGCCATACCTGTTGAAAGCCAAATACGGTTTATGATAGATTAATATTACTTTGAATATAAACTTCACAACAGCCAAGTCAATAATACCTGACTCGACAAGACAGAAACCTACGTAAATCTGGCATCATTACACAGTTGTTTTCTGCTTTCAAACACAACTAACATAATTGATAAATGTAACCTATCTGTTTATCAATATGTAAGTATATTCTCTGTTGTAGTAGTTCATTACTTGAGCAGATCATAAAAGCAACTGCTATACTTCTCTCGCGATAAAGCATTTTTGGCTCTAAGATTACATTAACGAATCACTCCAATTCCTATTTACCTCTAAATTCTAAATAATCTTAGTAAAAATAAGCCATACCAGGAGCAATCTGACTAAAAACATTTCACGTTAACTGCTGATACTTGAGAGCAAAAAATTCGGGTGTTATGCGCTGGACAATGTACAGATGAAAAACATTCGAAACGCAAAAGCAAAAGTCTTAAAAGTTAAAACTAGAAATCCTGCTGTGTAGGGCAAGTGGAAACTGACTCCCAGCAATGAAGCCTTATCCAGGATTTCTTCCAGAAAATACACTTTTACAATCACCTAGAAGAAATAGGATATCATTTCTTGTTACTGGGGAGTTGAAGACTTTCAAAGAAGTAGATGAATCTTGCCTGTGCAAGATACGCCAAAATGAGAAAATATTACCAGCTGCGAACTTTTTACTTTGGATATTTGTTGGCAGAAAGTGACAAGAATGAATAAGTAAACATAGGAAGTAATAAGGCCAATGCATTCTTACCAAATGCGTTTCCCTGTGGCAACACGTAAGCTCTGAATTATCATTCCTTCAATGGCGGTGAGATCACTTATGTGCTCTTGGGGCACATTCTCATCATCATAAAGGCAGCACAATCCCAAACAGACTACAAAGCAACGAAGTCTGTGAAAGAGGACTTCATTCATCAACAGCAGACACAGGTTAGCATTACCAAGGATCTAGAACATAAAACTTTAAGAGCACCGAAGGACAAGATGGTAGTCTCGAGCGTATACACTAGAGTTACCATTTCAATACTTAACAACAAATGAAAAGCTCCTTTATCAACCACATAACGCATTTTGTTTCATTCTATAATTGAATGGTAATATGATATAGGGAAGCTAAGTAACATAAATATCTAAAAATGTAATAGTGCAACCATTGGCGTTTTCAATACTCAAGAACATTTAATATCATAAAACAACGGAACGCTGTTGTCCTACTAAAACTGAAATGGAATATATCGAGCGTTCTAGTTCTGGATGTTGTAGTTTTGATCACTGCAAAGGTTTTTAGTAACAACTAAGCATTTGGGGGAAACGTCAGTTTCTAAAAGAACTTTAGAACCATGTGCAATTTCGGATGCTTCTTTTACGCGGAAATATTACTTTCCAAAAGCCATTCCTGGTAGAAGCAAAATTGAGTGGGCGCTGAATTTAAAAACTGCAGAAAACAAATCCTCTCATTCTTCATACAGTAATTTATGAAAAATCGACAGAACTTAACAGTAACTAAAAATAAGCAGCACATACGTAACAAGATCTCAATCCAAAAATATAAATCGGACAAAGATTGAGATTCTGGGGTTTACAAAACCACTTAAAATATATCATATATCAAAGTATACGTAATAAAAAGCTTATCACCTGTCGTAATTTTATTAGATTGCAGTTACAATCCTGATTTTCAACGAGCTGATGCTCCTGACAGCAAAGGATGAAAACATCAGTTTCTAGATAAAATAAGCTGGTTTCAGACAATCTTTAGATACTATGATCATCCTGATAGTTCACAAAATCAGCTGCAGTAGTTAGTGCAAAAGACAAGTGCCACGGAAATTCACTACAAAGAAATACCATCCAGCCTCGCATAGCAGCTTTGCGCTTACTGGAGGTGCTTGAAGAGGAGGTGACGCTTCATGTTATCTTTATCGCTAGTTTTATGAGAGCAGTAAGGACAACTGAAAGGTTTCTCTCCGGTGTGAATCCGGACGTGTCTTGTAATGTGCGAGGGTTTTGTGCTTCTGTAACCACAGTAAGGACACCAGTGAGGTTTCACTCTCTTTCCCGAAAGGCTCTCACTGGGAGTGAGGGTTTGCCGCTCTGCACCTCGCTGAAGTGGGTTACCCTGCCATACCTGTTGGAAACCAGATATACGACAATTTAATATCTACTGAACAAGAACTTCACCTTTACTACTGCAAAAATCAGCAGCACAAGAATAAATATGACAAAAACCTATAATATTCTGGCTTAAAACACATTGGCTGTCAGCTTACTACGGGTGGTGTCAGATGAATAACTTAGTTTACACAATTTGGACGTCAATCATTTTTCTCAAAATTTTGTGCATCGGTATTGTGTAAGAAACTTTCAATATGCACCCTGTTCAATCATATTTTTGGCGTAGTTCTAAGGGCTAAAAAAAAAAAAAAAAAAAACCTTGTTTAATAGTGACCTTATGCAACACTCAATATTCTTTTTGAATACTGCACAGTATCTCAGACACATATCCATCACCAACTGGGACACATACAACATGTCAATTAATTATAAAACAAATATTCCTATGTTGAAGTAGATCGTTACAACCTGAGCATAACCTGCCTTGTTTCTACTCTAGAATATTTTTCTATCTAAAAGGTTTGTTACGGCTAGGAATTCCTCCTTTTCCTCTTTACCAGTGCATTTCATAAATTTGTTTTAAATAGTCAGGCGAAGATCATTCTCGCTGAAAAACTGTCACATTAATTGTAGGCATAACAGTAATGCTTAGCATACGTGAACAAAAATTAGATGAATCAGTACAGAAACTACTAGTCATGGAACTTCTCCCTATAGACTTCTAAAGGCACCTTGTACATAACATTTCTTGCCTAATGAGGAGCTGAAGATGTTTACAGAAATGTGCTGCCCATGGCAGTACTCCAAAATCTGCAAATATACCTCAGTCGAGTTTTAATCTAGTGGCATTTTTAACAGAAAAAAAGACGGGTTCCTGGGTTAGTACGCTCATGGAACATAAATTTTCCCACTGGTAGGCAACACTGGTGTATCTCAACATTTCTTCTGAGAACACTTAGATACCTGTAAGTTGCAAAAAATAAACCAGAGAAAGTACGGGTGATATCTGGTATAGACAGACACATATTATTGACGGAAACGATACTTCCACTCAGACAGAGGTGCCGGCAAGATCATATAAATATGGCACAATGTCAGAGTCAAAAACAACGAAGTCAGCGTAAAAGAATTTGTTATTAAGTTCTTCCACAAAGTAAGGTTGGTTAGCACTGCTCAGATTTCTAAGAACAAAAATATTAAAAAGTGTTGAATGTGTAAAGTAAGTAAACTGGTGCTATGTATCATTTTAACACATTTCAAGAGTGGCTATGTCCTTTATCAGATATGCAACGCATTTTGACAAAAATATTCGTTCATTATATGACAACTGGTAACGAGTCAGGAAAGGACTGCCTCCCCGTTTGTTTGATGGCCCTGATTATCTAGATGTACTACACTGTTTGCAGACAGTGTGCTCCCAACTGAGGTGGTATTACTTCATATAAGTGTACCATTAGTTACAGGCATTGGGTTAGAAAGTGTAATTATCTAAGGCAGCCAGAGTAAGATCAGGTCCCGAAATATTAGAACAGAAAGATGAAGCATTTCAGTGAGCCAAAATTTGTAGCAGGCCAAGAAGCGATAGCAAAAATCCTCTCGCAGTTGACATAGCATGTGTCACGTGCATTCATGAATCCTACCCATCGTCCTAACATCAGTGATATTGAACTGGAAACGAACTTACCTGCAAAATGCCACTTTGAAGAGTTCATGGAATCAGCAAAACAATTGTAAAACACCCTAACATTACACAAACAATATTAATTACCGCTGGGTCATACAAACTGTAGCATTTGAATGACGCAAGAAAAAATACAGTTTCCACTCCCGTCTGTGGATGCAATGATGATACAGATTCAGAGCAGTACTACATATTCTACAAAAAAGTCAAAAAATTAATAAAATGACTAATTAATCTGAACAGCATGAGTCAAACTAATTTCCAAAAATTCTGCTAAATTAGTACTTATACACGATGCACTTATGAAATACAAATCTGTTTGTCCTACAAACTGCAAATGCTGCTTTTTTCCATTCCGATTAAATTGCCATTCAGTAACAGCTCCATCACTTGCATCAGTTTCTTAAGCAAAGCTCCAGACTCTTCAGATGCAGAATTTTCACTGCAAGGTGAACGTAAAACTACAAAATAATAAAATATCAGAAACATAGATAAAAACGTGACGTTAACACTTTGATGCCACACACTCATATTTGTACACCTATTTCCTACGAAAGTATAACAGGGGCCGTGAAAATAGTTGGATTTCTAAAACCACCTCAACATCCCAATCACTGAAAACCATCGAGTTATGAGGCTATATAAAAAAATCCACGTGTTGACAGAGAGATATACCTATATCTGCTTTTCAGTTAATTTACCGAAATGACATATGAAAACAAATCATAGAAACTCCCACTTTTGTAAAGCATCCATAGTAAAATGTGCCACAAAAATTCAATACCTTGTGGTAATAAGTCGTGAACATCATCACATTTACCTCTGTATTGTTCAACTTTTCCCAAGAAAATCAGTAAAAACTTTCTTGAGAAAACACTGCAATGGATATTTCATGATGCGTGTGACGCTACGACTACGGTTACAAATAAATTTCACTGATAAAATTATAGAAATATCTAGCTAGAAAACTGACCTGGAAATTTCTAGTAGGTATAGCTAAAATATACTGTTGTCTACGAAACACCCAGCAAATAATAAAAGTGTTATTTACTTCTGAAAACATGAAAATAAAATACAGTAACGGTATATTAATACTGTGTGGTCATTAATTCGAGAACACTCAAATACTTAAATAAATAAATACAAATCAGAAAAATAGTAACCACAAAATACAGTGTTCTTGCTTAGTTTCAATGTGAAAGGATGATTAAAACACTGCAACTCAAAAGCTTTGTTATTCCTTAAGAACATTTTAGTCGGCAGTCATTTTGAAATCCTGACCAACACAAGTGGTTCTTATAACAAAAGGGAATAAAACGTTAGGTTTTAGTACTGTAGATCACTACTAACGTGAACATCAAAAACTGAGAAATCATTATATAAGAAGGCTGAGCGATGTGCTACGAAAACTGTTATAAAAAATATCACTGTTATAGTTTTGGATCCAACTTTGTATTTTTCACTGCAAATGTTTTTAACAGACTCACAATGAAAAGAAGTGTTGTTTGAAAAAGAAACAAAGCCAGTCTACAACCCCTTCATGTGTACACGGAAATGCTTGACTAGATTCCCCCTGACGCCGGTTTTATAGTTACAGTGTGAACAAGCAAAGGGCTTCTCTCCTGTGTGCGTTCGGTAGTGTTCCACGAGATGGCTTCTGTTACCGCTGGCATAGTTACACAAGGGACACCGGTGCAATTTCGGATGCTTTCTGTTGGGTGGGAATATCTGACCTCCTTCCATTACTCCGCGCTCCCCGGCTACTTTATGGCTAACATTATCCGACCAAACCTGTGGGAAATGTTAACCAGTTCAGTCAAACATCGCACAAGAGCCCTGGAATGAAAGCGCCAAAAAAGCAATCACAGATATGAAGCATTTGCGTCATTTTGAGTAGCACTGTTGACACGCAGGACAGATTACATCGGCATAAACTCCTAATCTTACAGTCTGTGATACACTCACGATATAGATTTTGCATACAAACCGTGTCGATACAATACACAAAGTCCACCGAAAAAAAATCCTCGTTTACTAGAAACCAAATAATTAAGTCCATTGACCGATTACAAAATAATAAAACAACATCTTAATATTCTCGTTTAATGATAAATTTCTGATACAAGAAAAAGAACGCACACGCAAAGCTTTGTAAGAACACAAATGTACAAGAAGAGATGAAGCTGATCCGACCTACAGAATTGCATGTTAGGGAAGCATGATGAAGCCCCATTAACATTCAGGATAACATCACATCTATGGAAGCTATTTTCCGACCGTAGAACAGTTATGAAACGACGCTCCACTCTTCGGAAACTGAGGCTCAGGTATTTTTAAAATGCAGTCGAAAATGTCTGTTCAGATTCCCTCGCACACCCGTTCTGTAGCAGCAGACGGTGCAGGCGTAAGGTTTCTCTCCCGTGTGCGTTCGGAAATGCTCCAGGAAATTGGAGCGTTTGTCGCTCTTATAACTACAATAGGGACACCGATGAACCTTTCGGTTGGCACCTAATGAAGCGACACTCAATGCTGACGCTCCATCAAAGGCACTTGCACTGGCATTATCCGGCCACACCTGCAAAACAGTGCAGCCAATCAATGAAGAGGGTCACTGATTACCTACGAACTATAAACAAGTCATTTGTAAGCACTAAGTAAAGTAGTACATGACTCAGCAGCAACCGCAATATCCGTCGCACTTGACAAGGACTCACAATTAAACAAGGTAGTAAAAGGAGCATATTTTTCGAGAGCGATGAATTGAGAATACAAACCATAACTGCAGCTTGGCAGGATATCGTATTTTATGCGGCTGAAGCAGAAAGTTGAAACCAAACATTTCACAGTTTGACAAAATGCAATGGCCTCACTAATCTAGACAAATAATCGTGTCAAATGGTGGTTATTTTTAGGTTAAAACATGTTGGACCTGATGATGAGATTTTCCTTGTGAATTTTATATTTGTTTTTGTTTTGACCAACATTACCAATACGCATCACGTCTTCAATGGGGAATCAACCCTCTTTTATGATCACCATGAGTTTCAGTGTTGCAATACACTAACAAAATAGACTGGAAAATAAAACCTACTAAAAAAATGAAGGAGGTTACAAGCAGGCAAAACAAAAACATTAATTTCTTGTTGAAATCAATGACCACATTGATTAATCTGGTGTCATTAAAACTGGCGTCGCAACATCCAGGTTACTGACGCCATAAAAAACTAAATATGACTTAAAAAAAGAAGAAAAAAACAATATAAAGTTTAAGAATCTTCCTTTTAAAATTTCGCATCATATCCCAACCCTTTTCAGGGAACTTCCTGAACAGTTTGTGGTATTAGTATAGCGCCTATGACTCGACAAAAGTTAAATGTTAAAACCCTGAAACATTATTAAAAAACAGATTCGCTGCACAATTAATATATAACATCGTATCAATAAATTTCTGTATAATTGTATAATAATGTATATTTTTCTCAATTAGCGAAGGTGATAATGCACGGTTTTGAAAATGTTCCCAATGGAGTTCCACAAGTGTGCCACTTTCAAGTTCGATATACGAAATAAATCAAAAAGTTTTCCGCGCCAGAAATAACAATTTATATGAATAAGATAACTGTCATTTTGACGGCAGCGAAGTCTTAGATTACAAACCATGAAAGTAGCGCACTAATGAAACTTCATTGGGAACATTTTCAAAAGCGCGCAGTATACCACCTTCACAAATTGAGTAAAATATACATTATTACACACCATTATACAGACAATTTATAGAGACAATGTTATATATTAATAGTGCAGCGAAGCTATTTTTAGAAAATGCCTACAGAAAGGTTGAAAAACACAATTCGGGAAACATGCATTTTCAATGTTTTAACATCAACATATGTCGAATCATAGGTACTATACTAATACCACAAAGTATACAATACATTATTATATATCATTAGAAAGGTCATTTAATCTACTTTAATTTCGTATATAACAATGACTTTGAAAAATTGCTTAGTTTAGGAGTATAAAAATTTTGCTAGGGGCTTCGGACTTGGAGGACCTGTCCACATACTCATTTTCCTATCCGATTTGTTGTAGTAGCAATACTAAAAAATGAAAATCACAAAAAAAGCTATCATATAAGCATGCATATCTTGCAAAACTTATGTAAATATTTTTACTAAAATGTTATCAGTAGTCTTTGGTTTTTATATCACCTACGTACAATGCCTTGTAATTTGGTTTTTATATCACCTACGTACAATGCCTTGTAATTTGTCTCATTGAATGAAATTGACCATTCCCTGATACGAAAATGAATGCACAAAGGTAGAAAGAATTTTCACTCATAATGGTGCATTTTTCATTTTATTCTAACTTTCTTTCAGATTTCTTTTCATAAAACAGGACTTTACCCGGTCAATAAACCTGATGTAAGCAAATTAAGAGAATTGAACTTAACCCGGTCTGACGCATAAAAACATTGTTCTCCGGAAAAAATGACGAAGAGCACATGTGTAGAGATTGCCACAGTTATTTTGCGTAAAAAGTGGGAGAAAACTCTATGAACTTCATTTGTTTCTTGCACAGGCAGTCGGCATCTGTGGAAGGTATAGGTCTGCTATATCCCTAGTCTTCTTTATTAGGTTTCAGTTCTAGCAATGCATACATTAAAGAGGAAATGACAACAATCCACAAGCCGTGGAAGGCTTTTATTAGTTTTCTGAAAAGACAACTATTGTTCCGGCTTTGTCTGTCCGTTCGTATTTTTTTCTGTCCGCCCTCAGATCTTAAAATCCACTGAGGCTAGAGGGCTAAATTGGTGTGTTGATCATCCACCTTCCAATCATCAAACATACCAAATTGCAGCCCTCTAGTCTCAGTTTTTTCTTATGAAGGTTGAAGCTAACCATAAATCGTGCGTCTAGCAACGATAGAAACAAGGCCACCACCGGGTCGTGATTAAAGTTTCATGAGCCGCGGCTCATACAGCATTATACCGAGACCACCGAAAGATAGGTCTATTTTCGGTAGCCTTAATTATGCGATGTACAGAAAACTCGATTGCGCCGAAGAAACTTCGGCGCATTTTTTACTTGTTTTTATAAGGAACACTGAAGGGGATTAGAGAGATGATGATCTGTGACTGCACTCGGAAAAGGAAACACTTCCATTGAAACAGGACAACTATTGGCATCTCATGGAATATAATAAAAGGACTAAATTCTTGGCTTTAGTTCTTAACCTTTCTGATGCAGTTAATCTATATTACAGAAAATTAATTGAACAAAATCAACACTATACTTCTTCTTTAACAATGGCATGACAAATACAGTACTTGTTTCATGTAATTCAAACTATAAATCAGACCTCTTTTCTCAGATGAAAACAGTCATTATAAGTTTTATATATGAACGGCAAAGAATTTTTTCCCTCAACAACGGGGAATAAAACTAAGTGAAAAATTAATCATTTATTTCAAAACTCAGTACACAGCTTTTAAACAATCTGCACCGAATCAAATATATATTTATAGAGGTCTATATCGCTGTTATTTTCTCTGGCAGACGACTGCATTACAACTTTCTTCCAGCCGACTCAATGGACTACAAGCCACAATATACAGTTTGGATAGTTCAATGGAAGAAATCCAATGCAGAGAAATTAAACGATTTAATAAGAAAAAATAAGAGAGGGCAGTAAGTAAGGCATAAAAAAAAACACTAAGGAACCAGTGAATCGAAAGAAAGAAACTCGGGCTCACTTTTTTTAAATGACGGCGAGAGGAAGGTTTCGTATCAGTCATAAATTGAGGTTTATGCAAATAGAGGTGGTTCCTTGATACATAAACACTTCTGTATGTGGACCTATTTTTTCTAGATAGTCCAAATATTTCAAAAACTATGCCAATGATCTCAAGTCGTTTACAGCACCTTCACCGGTCAGGTCACTTACAGGTCGCAAAATACCATAAGTATCTCAGTTTAAAAAAAATCACACTGAAATAACACTGATATAAGACGTGGCATAAGCACGTGCAGTTGCCAAAATTAAATATTCATTTCCGATATTGATATTCTACATGTCTGCGGATGTGTCTTTTCAAATGAGACTTCACACCAGTTCTGTAATCACAGTAGGAACACGAGAAAGGTTTTTCACCCGTGTGAGTTCGGTAGTGGTCGACAAAGTGAGACCGATACATGGTCACGTAGGAGCAAAGAGGACAGTGATGTACCTTCGGAGGTTTGTGGTTGGAGGGATGGTGACCTTGCACTCCCTGACTGGCTTCGGCCGTACCTGTCCGCCTTCTTTCGGCCATGTCAGCCGAATTGACCATCCAGACCTGCAGAAAATGGTTCTTTCGTTTAGTCTGCGGTACTCTATATACTGCTCGGGTGAAATCTGCATGTTTGACATTCACTATCAAATAAATTTCAAGAAATGTTAAAATTGGATCTCATCCTGTAGTACTTTGCAGTACACAGGAATAAAGGCACCTCTCAGCTGATAACAAATTGGAGACAGGGACTTGTTATAAATCAGATATCTACACGTACACATGACATCCCTCATACAATGCAAATCATTCAGAATGACACGTCAAACCCTCCCGACAGAACTGAACTGATTTGTTTGATCAGTTATTCAAACTTAAATGAACCTTAATAAGACTGACATTATACACTCCAGGGCCAAAAGGAAAGAACACTTGAGAACATTAAAAATGACACAATTCTGGCAACACCTCACTCGTTTTTGCGGATATTCAGCCTCACAAAAGTATGTATCTCATTTTCGACAGTTTGCGGCAAAGTTAATTGTAAACATTAATACATACAAAATCACCTAACTATTCAATGGACGATCAGATGAATCTGATGTCTTAGCTGTGCTTAATGCCCTTCCTCATGTAGATGTAAATGAGCTTAGGATAATACTTTAAAAGGTTAGTTCTGCTTGGTTTTCTGTAACACTAGAAAATTTATGATGAACTAATCAGGGAGTGTAATGAAGGTCATAAAGAGGTAGATGAAGGACAAGAAATTCAACCTCAATGAGATAACACTGGATGCGAGCGAATGAATAAGGATAAGAAAAACAAAGGGAAGCCAAAAATATTGGTATTGAAATATGCAATCAAATAAAAAATACAGAGGCGCAAACACTACAGTGAAAGCAACTTTATCACCAAAATATGTAACCTTCATAGGAAATACTTGGAAATAACAAATATAATAAGTGTTTTGGCGCCCACATTGCGATAAAGAAGGAGAAATGAATATTGGGAAACCTGAATACACGGTAGTCAGAGTATTCAGTCAGCTGACCCGAGACGATGAGGTGTGAAAACTCGAAAGACATTTAAGACATCGAAAAGCTTATCTTTTCAAAAAACAATTACAATAAGAAAGAACAAGGAATTCCAGTAAACTGTAAAAGTTGGCTGAAAAAAATTGGGGGCTGCCGGATGGAGCAAATGAGGAAGTAGAAGGCCCTCCAAAAGTAAACAAGGGCGAAGAAGATAAAGCCAGAGACAGAAACAAAAAGGAACAAGTCAAAAATAACAGAAACTACTTCAAACGTTACATGTTCTTACATATTTACGAATGTGCAAGGTTCGAACTGAAAGAAATCTGTTTTTAACACCAGTAGTTTTTAACCAGGGAATAACTCTACAACAGAAATTCCTTATTTCAATTCCACTTCAGCTGCTTATATTTCACTGAAAACGGGTCCTCCTCAAATAGTTAGAAACGATTATATTCAAAGTCAACATCTGGCTTCCAGCAGTAACGAGTTGTTTCATCACACTGACTACGAAAGCCAGTTCTCATCTCTTCACTACACATGTCTCCGAAGATGCTTTTTCAAATTAGAATTAACACTAGTTTTATATGGACAGTACGGACATGTGAACGGTTTCTCTCCCGTATGCGTCCGGTAATGGTCTAAAAAGTGAGTGCGATACATCGTGACGTAGTTGCAGTGAGGGCACTGGTGCGTCTTGGGTCTCCTCTCAGATGGATAGGAATGACTGGTGCTACTGGCTTCCAGAATCCCTCCTCCTCCCGACGAAGGATTGCTATTGTTCAACCAAACCTGCAGAAAATGGTTCCTTCTCTCAGTCAGTTGTTCTCATCTAAACTATTGACCAGTCAGTTACTACATTTAAAGATTTGCTAAAAGCACTGGGACGTGACACTTCTCTAATGAATGCTACAAGCTCTTGAAGTTCAAAAATGACAACAAGACCACTAAATCCGTTAAGTGTATATCATTCCGAATATATCTCCCATATCCAAACCAACGCCATGTTGTACTGCAAAGTAATAGAAACTTGCTCATTTTACACACAGCGTTTTAATTAGTAGCTTCATAATATGTTCTTATGATAATCTAGAGAGAGCAAACGGCCTACCGTGCATTAATACTTATTTATACCCAAATATATATATACTAATAAAACGCATGCATTCGAAAAGGGAATCTCAAAAGGCACGCAAGTATTTGAGATCCCGTAAAAGGGTAATGATATTCATGGAACCATCATCTACCGCCAGACCAGCCGCTGCAAGATGCAAAGGAGACTTGAAAGAGGTCAGGTCCCGCCTCATAGAAAACGGCTACAGTAGATTCACATCAACCGTGCATCTGATGTCTAGGCCAGTCCCTTACGACGCTCCTAATTGGCTGTTGATAAGCCAATCACAGGGCTGAAAACTCTGTCTCTCTCGAGAAAGTTCACATGGGCAGGATGTATGTTCCACCGCTCCTGAGGGATATGCCTTTCAAACGTATCCCTTAGGAGAGATGGAACGTACATCCTGCCCATGTGAACTCTCTCGAGAGATTGACGTACTCCTGCCCATGTGAACTCTCTCGAGAGACTGAGAGTTTCCAGCCCTGTGATTGGCTTATTAACAGCCAAAAAGGAGCGTCGTATGGGACGGGCCTAGACATCAAATGCACGGTTGATGTGAATCTACTATAAAAGCAAACAGCAAGGAAGCCATAATGTTTCAGCCAGGCAAATTTGTGACTTTCCTTCCTCTATTCAACCCATTTATTTTCTACTTCATTGTGAAAGCGTCACATAAAAGTAGCTGGCGATTTCATACGGCGTTAATACTGAAAAGAATAGGAATGTGCGTCATTACATCAAAATTATTTGCTAAATAAAGGTTGAAAGGAAACAGGTTTTATCTTTATATTTTATGGAAAACCTTGATTACCCTAACTGTCACTGAATCAGAGCAAATTTAGGTCAAACATCTGGAGATGAGACAAAAATGTACATTTTCCCAAAAAATCATTTAAAATACCAATTCTGCTACGTCTGCGGGATCCTCAAGGAACCCTGTTCTCCTCCTGACGATAAGTTTTGATATAAAACCAAATTATGAATTGCCTTGTGGTGTCTTGTTTTACAAAATACGTAGAAAAGTAATTTCAAGAAATTATACGGGGTTACAGATGATTCGATTTGTACACAAACAAGAACAGACACGTTTAGATAAATAATACACACAATATATATATATATATATATATAAATATATATATATATATATATATATATATATATATATATATATATATATACCCACACACACACACACACACACCACACAATATATATATATATATATATATATATATATATATATATATATATATATATATATTTCTACTCATCCTTGTGAGTCGGAAACTTTTGCGAAACACGTTTTCATTTATACACACACACACACACACACACTATATATATATATATATATATATATATTATATAGTATATATATATATATAATATACATATATACATATATACATATATATACACTATATATATATATATATAATATATATATATATATAGATATATATATATATAGATATAATATATATATATATATATATATATATATATATATATCATATATATATACGCAAATGTGTACCTATATATAAACAAATATACATATATGATATCAAAAATCTTTTAATACTAAATTCAATATGTCTTGGGAATCACTTACATCCGAGAGGAATTTTAATTGATAAGTACTTCTGGCCCACCCACGGTATAAGGAATTCTGTATTAAACGATATTTGTGACTTAATATTTATGACACACACACACACACATATATTATATAATATATTATATAAATAATGTGTTGTTCACAAGAGGAAAGACCAATATCAACTAGTACACCAACAAGGTGTATTAGTTGATATTGCACAAATGACAGCCACACCCCCAAAAAAAGGAAAGAGAATAATGAATCATCTGAGGATTTGAAGCTTTTGGATGGAGCGTATTTCTTGAAATCAGTATCTAAGCGCATTCTGTTTTCTAGACCCTCTATGTTGCAATCCATAGACAGATTTTAGATGTAAGTATTATGCAATCGTTTCATTCTAGTATTTCGTTCACACTTACAGTAGCTTTAAAATAAGATCATGGAATGTTTTCTGAAATGTTTACTTGGAGATAAAATCACATCTAACATTCATAAATTTCAACTAATAAGGAACCACGTGGTTCATTTTATTTCATGTGCCTCCGCAAATGTCTTCAGATTAGAACCGATACTATATAGTCTTGTAAGAACAATGCGGACATGTGATTGGCTTCTCTCCAGTATGCGCCCGGTAATGCTCTCAAAAGTGAGAACGGTATGACGTGACGCAGCTGCAATGAGGGAGGGCAGCGGTGCTACTTGCGTCTTCCCCTCCCAGGCGGGTAAGCATGACTGATGCTACTGGTGCCAGCGCTTCCTCTTCCTTCCACGGAATCATAGGAATTGCTAGTCACCCAAATCTGCAGAAAATGGCTGCTTACGAAAAGGCATAAGAAATGCCGAGGTGGCATCATTTTTAAGACAAAGGAAATTGTGCACTACCTCAAAGTGTACCAAATCAGTGGTGAAAATTTTAACTAGTCTGTATTCACTTGTTTGATCCATCACAACAGTGCTGATGAACGGCAGTCTACACTTTGACATGACTTTTAGTGCGACTGCTCACTCCATTTCAGTTCTAGGTTCAATGTTATCATATCATTGTGGGGCAGACAAAGAGTGGGTAATCTCCACATAACCACACTTGTTCATATGCGGAACAAACCAGGCCTTAACGTGAGAATCAATCTTCTGGCGCAAACTAGATTTATATGTTTTTTATCGGTTTCCATGTGGCGCTAGAAGATTTATCCTTATCTTAAGACCGTAGGTTTGTTAGATATGAAAATTACAAATTAATTGAAAAATTGTCACTTTTGTTAGCTATGAAAAATACTGATCAAAAATTGTCAATTTCATTATTTCATTCCTAGCAATGAATTACTGACTTGTATATATTACTTTCAGGAAGATATTAAGCTCACTCTTCCCCTTCCTGGCAAAACAGTATGAAAAAATAAACTGGTAATAACAGACTGGAGAATGACAGGGTACTAGAGGCACGTCACAATCAAGGTCACCTTAGGAAGGCTTTAGAGTACTAGTTTAAATATCGGCAACCCATTTTTAAGTCCAAGCCTGATTTGCGATCAACTTTGCCCTTTCTGAACTATGAAAACAATGTTATCTGAAAAAGCATCCATTACTTTACTTTCCTGTCCCGGCTAATACTGCAGCTGTTTAAGGAGATAAACACAACAACCAAAATCACAGTCTACTTACTTTTGTCCAAAAGGTTACATTGAAAAGAACAAATGATCTGTGGCATGGGATAGCACGAAAATCATAACACCAGAACAGGCACAGTGACACACTGTGGACAAGGAGCAGACACAAACCTGAAAAGCTCAAGCAATACGGAACAATGACCGTAGCTGGCAAGACATGATATTCTGCAGAGTGCTAAGAGATACTACCGGTAAAACCAAATTTGTTACATACTTTTATTAAATGCATTTTTGCTAAATCACTGTGGGAAGGTGTGCTAAAATTATGTTAAAATATTCACAACCCATAGCCTACTACACTTACTAATCCACTCTCATTTTTTAAGAAGACTCGGAGCAAGTTCCCAACTCATCAAATATTCTGCCATTTTGTTTTCAAGACTAACAGCCATGTTTCTAGCAGCTATCAAGCCACAAAGGTGACAAACCTTCTGGAGCATAAACCACCACAAGGATGCAAGACCTTGTGGAGCGTAAGCCAGAACAAGTTTGGTTACAAAAAAACAACAATTAGAAAAGAACTTGTCGCTGTCAATAAAAGCCTCGTAAAATAAGAGGAAAATGCTCGTAAGACGATTATGGCTTGAAGACTTTTTCTTGTCCTTCCATAAATTCTTTTTTAATAAATGCTACAAGAAATTAACATTTCAAAACAGAATAGCTCAACTTTGCCATGAAAATAAAATCAATTGTCCTTCATGAACTGAAAAGATATACAAAAGTTCTTAAAAAAACTACACGAACAGCTCATAAGGTAGTATCAGAAGGTAATATAAATAAAACAACGCTTCATTCTAAATGAGAATTTATATCAGCAAAAAGCAGTCGAAGTTAACACTGTCACCACAAAAACTGCAGCTTTCCATTCATTTGTCTATACTGTATAACACTGCCCTTATTCAGTTCCACTTTATTTGTGACTGACAAAATGCAATGTAAACGAATCTTTCGAATTTGTTATGTAAGGGCAGTAAGGACACGAAAACTCTGATGTACTATCTTTGTGGACCAAACGAACATGACGTACCAAATTTGACTTATCATTGGATGTATAGTTACAGAGGGAACACGAGAAAGGCTTCTCCCCAGTATGGGTGCGATAATGCTTCTTGAAATTATAGCGGTTGCGACAACTATAAGGACAGCGAGAACAAGAATACATATCTCTTTTCTGGGATGTCTGAAGAAGCCAGTCCACCTCATTTTCGGCGGTCCTTGTTTTCGCATTATCCGGCCACACCTGTAGGAGATGGCAATTGATTCAGTGAAACCTTATCTCATGACCTTTCACGATCATTTAAAATTAGTATAACTCACAGTTCAGCCATACATTGAACTTTCCACAGATATTTAAAATCCTTATCAATACCATGTTCCTAATGTCATGTCATGTATAGATACTTGCGTCCTTTGGTGCACTACCATTCTCATAAATGTTCCTTAAAATCTATACTCAGCATAAGAAAACGAAATATTTGGATTTAGCAACAAACATAACACCAAAACATCTGGGATTGTTCCATGAGCAATACAATCTGGGTAATGTGCCTACAATCGTCATCCCCACAATCCAATGCCAGCCTCTTAACTATCTTACTATTTGCCTCCCCCCACCCCCCACCGACGATTTTGGTTGTACTTGTAGACAGACGGTAAGAAACTGTTTTAATGCTGTTCAAAGCTATGATCCAGACATAATATAGATCAGAAGAATACTTACTTTGGAAAAACCTGTAGTTTTCAGTCACCGCATGACAGGTCTGAACCAAAAGGGACTTGGGTGGATTTACAGTTTCTGGAGGAATGCAACCGGCACTTGAACCCTTTGTGCTTACGTGAAGAAGTCACAGTTTATCTCTATCATGTTAGCTATTATGTTACAGACAATAAGAACGAAGCAAAACCTCATGCATATGACTATGAGGGGAAAATGTTATTCAACTTTCGAGGAAACCTTCTCCAGTCATTCATAGAAGTAGTATATACGTGCTTGTTCGCGCGCTGGAACCCAGGGTTCCTGTCTCCCCCACCCTCCAAATCTACCTAGTAGACTGCCCTCCACCCGGGGCGGACAAATTTAAATATCGAGTGGCTCATCGCCTGCTCTAGGTTATACCTAAACTACAATAATGCTACATTTGGCCAAATTCAAGGATAAGTAAAAAAAAAAAAAAAAAAAAAAAAAAAAAAAAAACTTCAGACGGTTTCATTGCTGGGTACTGGTGCCAGTTTCAACGTGAGATGGTGGAAATAGATGATATAAGGGCATCCTAGAATTTACATTTTTATTTCATTTTTATTGATAATGGGTGGGCAAATTACAAGTTCCGTAAGTATTCAAGAAATGGTGGAAACTACAACTCAAAAATTTCCGAGGTCTTTGGAACTGAATTGGAAATCTTTGCTTGAAAAGCTCCTCCCTTTGAACGAAATCATGAAGCTGCAAAAAAAATAAATAAAAAAAATAACTTCAGCATTCATCATTGGAAACCGAGCCATTTAACTGAAATCAGGTTAAACAACCTTACACCACATTCTAACCCAGACCACACCCCCTCCCCCACAAAAAAAATAATAAATGCCTGTATGCTTTCTTTATTTTACAAAATTTAGCATGATTTTCTTCAGAGTTCAACATTCAATACTAGACTGAGAAATGAAACTGCAGACATTTAAGTTTATTTTATTAAGACTACAATCCAACACAAATAGTCAATTAGGGCCGATGTTCATTCCATAGAAAAAATGTCCTCTTCCATTTTCTTAAATAAGTAATGTTTTACATAAAAATCATAACCAAGTAGTGTCTTGTTTGTGGTACGATCTGTGTGGAAGGTCATAGCAATCGAAGGCAACCACACACACATACATGCATATATATATATATATATATATATATATATATATATATATATATATATATATATATATATATATATATATCAGTGATGGTTAAAGATATGGTATTTCAAACGGTCATTGCGATTGCATTCGAAAGGGCACTGAGGACACGAGAACCTTTTCTTGGAGGTATGAATCAGATAGTGCTGAGTCAGGTTCCACTTTTTCCTAGTTCTGAAGGGGCACTGAGGGCATGAATAGTATCTATACCCCGCAGGCGGAGTGCCAGAGACTGCCAACCGGTCCCGAGGATCAACTTCTATCTCAGCACCTTGACTTTGACTGCTGTCAAAATCCAGCCACACCTGCAGGAAACGTTAAACAGTCTTATTTTCACGGTGGACAAATAAAAAAAAAGGCTACACTATAACTGAATTCTGTATATAACTGTATAGTAGTAAAGTACTGGTAACTAATAACCATGAATACATTTGGTTATGGCAGAGCTGTGATGATATAATGCAATGAATTGTGTGGTACATTTTTCCTTTGCTGTATTCCTTGAGCGCAGGCAATATAAATACTTCCTGACCAAGAAAAGAGATTTGATGATTCAAACACTGAATGTTCATCTTATGGCAAAAGGAAGGTTGAGTGTTCAAATGGTGAAATGGGATTTCAAAAATGGAATAACACCATCCCAGCCCTACCGAGGGCCCCTTCCTTCCTTCCTTCTTTCTTTCTTTCTCCCTCTCACGCCCTCTCCATCAACTTCCGCCTCTTCATGCTCGCAGTAACCACTCGAGTCTTCAAGCGATGGTTCTCCTTGTAAGTTTAAAACCACCTCTGTTTTCCATACAATCACTTTTCGAAATCTGCCTCTTTTTCTTTCAGATTAGTAATAAAATTTTTTTAGTATAATTCCAGTAGATGACACGCCAGGGAACTCATATATGCTGGGAAAAATATAACAAGTGTGTGTGTAACCATCAATTTTGCACAGTCTATTAACACTATTACACAGCTTCTGCCAGAATGATGTTATAGGACACTTCAGCAAGACTTCAAAAACTCATAGACAACAACCGTTACATCATTTCATTGGAAACTTGGCCCCGGTAATACAAATATCTCGGATAAAAAATTATGAGTTTATCACTCGCTTTTGAAGTTATTTACTTTCTTGACAGCACCGATATAGTATAGATAATCGTAATAATTCTGTGTCTGTGTAAGAAATACATAAAAATAAATAGTTTACATTTAGGAATTTTTCTGAGAACTTGACAGCTTCAGTTTTACTGAGCATAATTCTGAATTGGGAAAATTAAACCTTGTGCAGCAGTTTGATCTTGATGTTTTGTACGTGATAGGTGATCAAGTTAAAGTTCCTATGACTAACGAGAAGGAATACTGAGCAACACTATTTTCATTACGATATCTATAAAGAAATAAATATAAAAATGTAGACCGTTTATCAGTGTGATGTAAAGTGGCTTGCTTTCACAAACATAATTCTTTTATATATATATATATATATATATATATATTATATATATATATATATATATATATATATATATATATATATATATATATATATATAATATATATATATATTATATATATATATATATATATATATATAAACACTAGTCTCAGGCCCTAGGTTTAACAGTAAATAAATATCTACGGAAATAAAAAGGCGAATGAACGCAACCCGAATGACTGTACGAGAATCACGCAAACTTGTATATACTCCTTGTTTTCCTGACGGACGCTCTTCCTGCAGAGAGCCCAAGATGGAAATGTCGTCAGATAATGCAACGTCACAATTTTCTCTGATAGGCAGAAGGAAGAGTTAGATGCAAATAAGGTTTGCTTTTATTAAAAGTATCATACACTGTGCGACTTGCAACAACTCAACTGAAGTCGACACATATGACATATGTTCAAAATAAATATCTTACTTGAAGGAGTCAGAATCAACATCACAAGGGGCTTTCATAATCTTAATATGACAGCCACAAGCAAAAAATTCTCAAACATCGTTAATAAAGTGCAGACAACAAACATTCGTCATAAATATGATTCATTATTTTGCCACTGGCCGCTGTAACACATGAATGTAAAACTTTAAATAACAATATATGGAAATCCACTCATAAGAAAAAAAAAAACTTTTTCTGCATGTGCTGTGCAGTCAGTAAGTCTAGAAATGTATTACCTAGACACAAGTGAAAGATACTCTACGAAAGCACGAAATTATTTATGTGACTGCAAATGAAGCTTAAAGAGCCTTTCCTCACCACACTGAAACGGGCAGCAAGGACATGAAAGCCAGCCATGACAGTGAGTCCTTATGTGTTGATTATAAACATTTCTGTGCTTAGTCTTAAAGGAGCACTGAGCACAAGTGTACGTTAACTCTCTTGTATGAATCAGAACATGTTGCGACAGGATGGAATTGTCCCTTGCCTGGTACGGGCAGTGAGGACAGGCAAAGGGCCTTTCTCCAGTATGAATTCGGCAATGTCTTATGAAATTATACCGTTTGGTGCATGTGTAGAAACACTGAGGACACTGAAATATTTCCTTTGACCTTCTGCTGTTGCCAGAGGTCTTCGAGCTTTCAGACCATGCCTTGTCATCCATTCGCTTGTCATTTTCAAGCCATACCTGCAAGAAATGTGGCCACTTAATAAAGACATCATCTTGACATTTTTCAAACAGCAATATTTTTCTTTACCCCAAGTCATGATCTACTTCTGATTTGCCCACTTTGATCAAAAGAGAAACATGTATAATATCTGATAAAACACCAACAAAAATCACTCCATTATTTACCTTGATATGAAGAGCAGAAATAAAATGCTAGAAGTCATGGGATGGAATAGTCCTAGTCATGAGCTACGCAACTGTACACTGTACCCGGTGATGGTACAACCATCAACTACTTTCCCAAATTATACTTACTTGACAAGATAAACTCATAAAGCAATCTGAAAAATTCCTTCTGTCACTGAACAGAGTAGACAACTATGAATCCTTTTCACTTAACACTAAAGGTTATTTGAACCGGCATCACAGAGCAATCAAGATATACGTATGATTACAAAGGGTCTGCACAACTGACTGGAAAAAAGACTCGGAGTGGCTCTGGGAGCAAATGTGGGAATGTGCGAAAAGACTGTTTAGCCAACTCTCCTTTACAGAAGCGAAGTGTGAATGAAAGGAAAAAATCGTTGAAACTAGTGACAGAATGTTCTCATATTATATGCGACATAAGTATAACTGAGTGAGAAATATAGAAATACATAGAAGCGGTAGAAAGATTAGTGGTACAAGGATGTTCAGGAGTATTTTGAGAAAAGAATGAAAGATGAACGTGTTGGGAAGGAGGAGTTGAAAGTGTTAAATATAACTCAAAGATGAACGTGTTGGGAAGGAGGAGTTGAAAGTGTTAAATATACAGTGTGAAAAATGTATAGGAAAGGGAGGAACTTTACATCCAACATGGGCAAGAGTGCATGCAAGAATGAAGTGAAAGGCGAGGCATGTGATGGAGGTCCTATGCACAGATGATGATGGGCTTTCTGTGAAGGCTTCTTAAGTAGCTAATTTCTATCACGACAAAGAAATTTAAGCGGGAATGTGTCATGGACCAATGTCTGGCTTCAATTTTTTTTTTTATTTCAAGGCACCTCGTATTAAGGATCTGTATAAGTGTATTCATATATATATGTATATATATTAAATTAATACTACATATATATATATATATATATATATATATATATACATAAATGTACATATAACATGTGATATGTTTATCAAACAAGAGACTGGGTGTAGGTCCTGACTAGCTTTTATTTTATTTCCAAGCCAGTAACAAAAACTTGGAAATAAAATCAAAACCAGTCAGGAGCTACACCCATCTCTTAGTCATTCACCTGTGGTGATGTGATATATATATCATACTATATATATATATATATATATATATATATATATATATATATATATATATAGTATATATATATATATATATAATATATATATATATATATATATATATGATATATGATATATAGATATATATTATGATAAAATCAACCGCATGGTCAGCCATTTAAAATTTAATCGTACTGTTTCATACTGAAATCTAATCCTCAACCCATGATTAGCCTATCAAAAGAATTTTGTAGATCTGAATTTCAGTCAGAATGTAATGATCAGTTCCCAAACCCTGGCCAATATTCAGAAGTTTACTGAATATATATGGCAAAACATTTAAGAATTCTTACTGAAACCATGGCCTAACTTACATACAATCTGATGAATCTGGGCAATAGTCCAAATCTCTTGAAATTGTCTTCAGCCAATGGAAAACCTCCAAAAATAATTCTAATAGACCTGGTTCGCATTCAGTGTCTGTTGACCTGTCCCTGTTGCCTCAGGGAAAGCTCCCAAAAGCTTAATGGAACTGGAGCAAAGACAGCACCTTCGAGGACAGGTCTTCACCTCGCAACCAACATTCCAAGCGAATTAAAGGATCGGGATCAAAGTCAGAATCTAATGAACTGGTTCTCAGTCGCTGGTCAACCTTGAAGAAAGTGTAACAGATACAGATCGTAGTCAAAACCAAGCGAACTGGTTCTCAGCTAACGGCCAGTCTTAAACCTGAATCAGTCAAAATCCAATCAAATAGTTTTCACCATATGGTCAGCCTCCAAAAAATTGAATGGAGTGAGGTAACATCCAAATTTCAATAAACTCTTTCTCGAACACCTCATAAAAGATGAATAGATATGGAACAAAACCAAGGATCCAATTACTGTACCAGGTTCTCAGGCCAGAGCCGGTCGACCTTCTGAAAAAGTTTAATGGATCTGGAACAAGGTCAAAATCGAATAACACATCCTCAGCTAATGGTCCACCTAAAAAGTATAATATGTATAGGATCACAGTCATAATAAAATAAAAAGGTCCTCAACACATGACCAACATTTAGGGAGTTAAAGGATCTGGATTTTAGTCAAAATAATCAATTAGTCATCAGGAACTTCATAGACTTTCAAAACAGTCAAAACGTAGTGAACTGTTCCTTCCAAAATAAGTTTAATGAAACTGGATTGAAGTCAAATTGTAATGGCATGGTTCCTATCCCATGACCAGCCTTACCAAAAGCGTTTTAAGGCCCAAGAAATAAGTCATAACCTTGGTGCATACTATCGTCTTAAAAAAAATCTAATAGTCGTCATGAAAGCATGAAAGACAAGTAACAAAACCTAAATAAAAAAAAGGAAATTTTTTTGGTAGTTACAATCAAAATGATATACGCAAAGTTTTTCCCACTTCTCCCCTTGCAATGTACGACATATAGGTAAATTACCTGAAGAACCCCGCCCCCCACCCATTACAAATCATGCCCAGTTTTGTATCATCAAACGAGACTGCGTTAAACGGTGAGACTCTCGGTGGTTTACAGATTTTCTGGCTACTACAAAACCTGACAATGACACCGTCCTACTCATACATTCCAATGTGTAGGCAAAACTCATTTTTTTCATAGAATAAGTTGTGACGCATCTTCGTGTCAAAGGTTTCGTAAATAAGGCTGGCAATACAACAGTAACTGGGCTCAACACTGTCAGTATTTAAGGTAGAGCAGACGAAATAATTAATGATTAAATACTGAAACTTCGTTGAATAATGAGGGAGAAGTACTCGTTGTGGGTCACGGAGACAAACCACCCATTACAGAACGCCTGAAACCGAGCAGTCGTCAAGAAACAACTTGTCAAACGAGTATGGAGTCATTCTCTCAAGTTCATGAAATCCCACTACTCCACGGGTGAGACCTACTACTTAGCAATTTTCTTTACTGTATGGTTCTTACAAATAGTAAACCAGACTTACCACAGCACCTACCGTTTCCATTTTCCTTCTCCCAGTCAAAGACCCTTCATATAAGACAAACAGATCATTTTCAGTGGAACATCAGGTACTCGGGACAAAATTGCTTCGTAAATCCATTCAACTTAAAAGACGTGAAAACTGACGTACCCTTTTGAGATTCATATCACGCGTTGAAACTTCTGTTAGTAACACTAAAAGAAATATGTATCGGCAGTCAAATTTCTTGAAGGACAAGTTGAGTTACCAAATGTAGACAATATTTGCGGAAACAGCTCTCAAACTAACGCCAGTTTCAAGTAAGGTGCCATTTTCATTTAGTAATATATTATGTCATCAGGCAAGTTCGAAAAATAAATACACACCACAATAGTTCTCAGATCCGTTGACTCTTAATCCTGGAAAGTTGGAAAGTCCCACTTCAAGAGATTTTTCCCCAGGAATATTACAAAATGTGCATGTCTTTTTGTCACAGTATGAAGTATACAATTTGCTATACGTACATTTCTTTTGTCTAAGAAAATGGCTGTGACATTCATATATGACAAACTATTTAGGCAAAATACTTTTAATTTATAATTGCTTGAAAGAAGTGATCGTTATCATTACATAAGATTTTAGTTTTAGATTATTTGCATTAAAAATTCTCAAGAATCATCTTACATTTCAGAGAAACTCCCTTTTTCCTCGCACACCTTCTGTACATATACTTCCATTGCCTTCCATTCTTATCATTTATGCACAAGAATTACAATAACTTAAATTTTTAGTCACTGGTAAATTCTTTTCATATCAACACTGCACTTCTCTCTCTCTCTCTCTCTCTCTGCTCTCTCCTATTCTCTCTCTCTATATTATATCGAATATATATAACTATGATATATATATATATATATTTAGTATAGGTAATATAATAATTATATATATAATATCTACACACACACAACACACGTTTTCGCTGCACTAAAGCTGTCAGTGATTCATTTAGTGAAACATAACTTAACCATAAAAAATCTAAGGAAGAATGACGATATTTACTGCTATTGTAATCTCCTTTATTAACCAAATACAAATCATGTTACCAATAACACTTACATCTCTATCAAGACGAAAAGTTTCAAATAGGCTTAACACCTAATTGCATTCTATATTCTGTATGCATGTACTACAGTACGCCAGTACGTATACATTTTTAATTAATAGCTGCTCGTAACAAATGTTTTTATGTTTCTATATCTAATTCTATGTAAGTATATGGCGAAGTGAATGAATGGATTTACAATAAACCTACGAAATGCAGAATGGGAAAGAAAAGATCAACTCAAATTTCCTTAAGTTTTCCAAAACTTTGAATATGTATCAATCAACAAACGTTACGTTGTCTTTTGATAGCTGTATTTGTAAGCACCCACACAGCACAACCTTAACTTCCCGACTCCCTGATATTTTCAAACATTTTCTTCTTCCACAGAAACCTCTCAAAGTACAAAACAACAAATGAAATTGGAAAACTCCTTTCACAAAGGGGAGTTCGAACTGAAATCAAGCTGCTGAAGAGTACGTATGTATGTGCACATGTATAATTTGTGAATGCGGCCATTATAATTCATATAAAGCCTAATATTCATTATGGTTTGCCTTATCCCAGCTCTATATTTTTAATAACATCCCGTACTAGTAGGTATAGTATCTCTATGACGTCTTGGCGAACGTACTTTTTTTCAAAATTCACGTAAAAAAAAAAAATACTGTCGTAAAAGGGAACTTGCTAAACCCCCACTTTTCTGCACAGAACAACGCTCACCTCCGCATAAGAGCATATTGACATTATCACACCACGCTTTATATAGTTGATGGTAAGTAAATAATTATAAAAACAAAGCTAAAAAAATAATGCATTCATTCAGTGTCATCAAACCATCAGTGGATTCGGTGTCATGAATTTATTTTTTTATTTTTGCGGCTTAAAGATTCACGAGAATATTTGGCACAAAAAATTGGGGAAGTCTCAGAAGCAAAAATATGGCACTCTTAAGCGGGTTGGGCCAACTCTTGATAGTCCAAATAGTGAAAAACATGTCAACACCAGGGTCAATTTATGGAGCTCACCCGCGTAAATACTTGTCTGAAGACTTCAAACAACAGCAGAAAACTTGAAAATTCACTAGAGCGAAAAAATAAATGAAATCTGAAATTTCTCTTACGTTAGGGTTAACGTGCTCCAGTGAAATGCCATGTCAACGAGTGCACCAGGCAACTGGAAGTTGCGAATATCATGTGGTACACATTTGATTTGGATTGCACAAAATGGTTACGGTACTACCTTTTCACAACTGAGATACGTTCATTTTAATTCCATTGAAAGTAAATAAATAAATACAAACACTTATTGCGACTGTACTAAAAGATCCGCGACAAAAACAGACGTTTCAAATCCTCTCTGTGCACAGCTGCGAAACGACGCCTTGCACAATGAATGATCCGACCAGAAGGGAAGAAATCTCAGCCCTGTGTTTACAGATGGGTGTGTAGGTGACTTTTAATGCTGCTTCTCCTCGTGGCACGGTAGGGGCAGTAAGGACATGAAAACGGTTTCTCGCCCGTGTGGGTGCGGTTGTGCTGCAATAAATTCGACTTATCTCCGGTTTGGTAAGGGCAGTGTTGACACCTGAATGGCTTGACGCCAGTGTGGGTACGGTAATGCTTAACGAGATCACCTCGATTAAGGGTATGATAATGACACTGCAAACACTGGTAAACTTTGGGTGACTTTCTTCCGTAAGGAGTGTTCCTTGGGGGCCCCGCTGCCACTGCGCCACCTCCGGCGGTAGGAGAAACCACAGGGCTACTGTTATTTTGCAGCCACACCTGTAGAATAATGGCTCGTCTTAATAACTTCAATATTAGGTACACGTCAAGATTAAATATTTTTAGAATGGACTAATACAGTAATCAGATTAGGAATAATTAGAATTGCACCACAGCAGAACAAGCTTTAATGTACTTTTTACATCTGCAGTTTCTAAGGTCATCTACATATACATATACAGGAACACTGACACACAAAAGCTACAGATCATTTCTTGCAGGGCTAGACTCAAACTTAAGACAGCATTACCTCTAACCTTAATACGTTTTGTAGTATGTGTAGCCTAATAGTTACAAATATCGCAAGTTACATACTGATATCAAAATACGGCATGGGTATCCCTATGGTGTCTCAATACTTCAAGGTGTGTATAATAACTGTAGTAAAAACTATATACTTCTCCAAGATGTCTTCAACTGAAAGAAAGGAGTCTTTAAACGTTTCTGTTTCACTCCTGATCATTTCAAGCGGATAGAAATCCGCTCTACCTCAGTACAATTAAACAGACATTTCCACCTTGGGAAATTGAAACAATTACATTTGCATGCTCACAAAATGAGCTTGATTAGTTGTTGCATCGTACTAAACTGTGAAAATATCAAGCAAGCCCTATCGTTACAATCTTTAGCCTTGTCTTGGGTCACACAAATTCAAAGAATATCTTCTTACAAAATTGCTACGTAAACTTGCACAAGGCTGTTCTCAAAGGCCAAAACATAACCAACCTACATACCGCACATAATGGAAATGCTTCTCCCAGTCAAAGGGAAGACCTTTTATGCGAACCAAGACCATACCTCATCGAACAAGTCACCAGTTAACGTGCACTTTTTCTGGTTTAAATATATAAAAAAATATCTGGTAAGTTTTCAAGACGTAAGGGTATAAAATACACGGTCTTCAAATCTCTATTTAAAGCTTAGCAACATTCAGTAGCGCTACATGTTCAATACTTGTCATCAGAGAAGCCAGTAAACTTCACTAGTTGACCGACACTAGTATACACTGAAAATATTAGTTAATTTATTCCCACAGCTCTCATGGAGAAAAACATCGCAGCTGTCTGAACACCATATATTATATATATATATATATATCATATATATATATATATATATATATATATATATATATATATATAGATATAATATATATATATATATATATGATGAATGACTGGTAAAAATGTTCTGTTACAACAGAATTCCATCTAATAAAAGGAGCCCATAAAAATGCCAAAATATAGAAGTAGGTACTATATTTCAGAGACTGCTGTCTCTCTCTTCAGGTAGTTACGAATGAGAAAAAGTACAGAAAAGGCGGTATTTATAGTTGTTTCACTAGGTCACCCAAGTTGATAATTTCTCTTTAATCTTCTTAAGCGTTGGTTGAAGGAAGATTTTATCAATGATATCCGAATCCCGAGCGCCCTTTGTGATGTTCATTACCTTTCTTTGTTTAACCATTTGGCTTTTGTACCTGCATTTGCTGCTATAAATTATACATGACAAATTCCAGTTTATTCTGTGGTTCTGGTTACTTATATGGTTAAATATACCTGGGCTCCGTTGTCCATACCTAACTGACCGTTTATGTTACATTAATCTCTGGAGATTAATACAACATAAACAGGAAAATCACTTCTCCAGAGATTAATAAGACATGAACAGTCAATTAGGGATGGACAACAGAGCTCAGCTATTTTCAACCATGTGAATAACCTTAACCACATGTATAATTTATAGCAGCAAATGTTGGTACAAAAGCCAAATGGTGGAGTCGGCCTTGATTAAACAAAGAAAGGTAATGAACATCGCAAAGGACGCCTGGGATTCGGATATCATAGATAAAAAAAAAAAATAATCTTCCCTCAATCTACGCTTAAGAAGATTAAAGAGAAATTATCAGCGGGTGTGACCTAGTAGTAAAATGGCTACCTGTGGATGCATCTCTTGGTATAAATACCGCCTTTTCTGTAGCTTTTCTCATTCCATACTACCTGAAGAGAGAGACAGCAGTCTCTGAAATATATTAGTTACTTTCTATGTTTTGGTGTTTTTATGGGCTCCTTTTATTTTATTATAATATTATATATAGTATATATATATATAGATATATATATATATTAATAATTATTATATATATATTATATTAATATATTCATTAAGCTACAAATGTCATTTAATATCTAATTTGCTCTACTTCACAGTGATGTGATCAGAGTCATAATTAAATTAGCTACGTGCGACAAAAGCAATACTCAGTTCCCAAGGTTGAGGAGGGTTGATGCCGACTCCAAAACAACGAATACCTGTGCGCAACAGGGATTCGTAGGTGAGAGGCAGCATTAACTTATGTCTTCTCGTGGTAGCTGAGTGGTTATAGGTGCTTCACTGTATGTCCTGATTTCTGGGTTCCTAGGTTCGCGCCCAGGAGCTGACGAAATTATTATCAACTAAAAATTCCCCTTCAGTTTAATATGAAAATATATTAATTATGAGGAGGAGCGAATTAGATATTAAAGGACATTTGTAGCTTAATGTGTATATATGAATCACCGTGATGTGATCAGACTTTAATATATATATAAAAACACTAAAAATATACCAGATTTTATGGACTGACCATAAAAACAACCAAAGCTATGCAAATATAAACTTTTAAACATATTAACTTATATATTTAACTAGGGTAACGTATACAGAAAGAGAAAGCTACTCTGCCGGTAACTAAATATCTCCCATTCGTAGAGAGCAAGGTAGGTATATAGCATTCTATATACCTTGGTAGAGAGAGCACTTCCCATGGGTACATTAAGTCTATTACCCGACGCAACAGAAACATGGGCACTGATAAGGATAATGGAGATTATGAAAAGGTGTGACCATGGAACGTTAAGACACACGGCAGGAATAGGTCAAGATCATATTACAAAAGAGGAATTGGTGAGGTGAAAAAAAGTCTGAGGTCTCAGAGACAAGGTAGTTTTGACAGACATAGTTGATTAGGGAAGCAGTATAAACGGAAATAGCAGGTTAAAGAAGACCTGCAGAAAGACAGGAAACCACGGAAATCACAGCACAATCTGTTCACATTTAGTAAACAGCAATGCATTCACACTTACAATTCTTCCACATCATCTACACAATCATCTTCCTTCCTTCTTGACACCATAAGTTGATTTTACTTAAAATGATTTTCCGTCCTCCCTCTCTATTCTACTATTCCATCACAATATTTCTAAGGCCTCTTCCTCCCATTCTGCTGCTAACACCAAGGCATCCACATTTTTCCTGCTCCTCTCATCACTTCAGATACGTATTGTCATATTATACAGTACTCATATTTCAATTAGCGATAGCTTGTCTCCCATTGTTAAATTTCTTCTCATGATCCTCTAGCTTATGACGTAAACTTTTCCCAAGCTACTCGACCCGTGGTTGCGTCATGACAAAACTATTCTCCGTCACTAAGCCAAACTAGCAAACGTTAATTGCAGACAAAACTGCTGCAACCTTTCCTCTGGCATCATCTCACAGACTTTCGTAGCTCGCACCAGCAAATTTGCTTCTTTACACTTTCTACAGCATATGACATTCATTTGTCTTCAGCAGGTCTTTGCTGCACCACAGTAGGACATCACAGATCTAGGTAATTTTCAACCGTATTGTGGCCTCATTTGTCATGAAATGAGATTAGCAAATGGTTGGAGATGAACAACTACTGAAAATGCTTTACCATATAATGCATATGGCATAAAAAGGGAGGCAAAAGTGGTGGTGGTGGTGGTGGTGGTGGGGAGGGGGGGGGGGGGAGGGGGGGGGGGGGTTACTAAGAAATAAAGTTCATGGAGTCCTACACTGCAGGACTATGCTACCGAGTAAGGTATGTGCCGTGATCATGCCGTACGACGCTAAGGCGCCAAATGGCATGGCAACGGAACCACTCACTCAATTTCAATTTCATCCTCATTTCCTTACAACTATCAGTTAAAGGCTGCTTCCATCTGAATGATGGATGATTAGTGATATGTTGATGTCAGTGTTTAAATTCAACCACTTTTGCAGTAATAGTAGCTAAAATCTGCCTGTACAAAATCATGTAAAAAGGCTTGTGGTGAAACTATGCATCAAATATGGTGGACTACTTCAAAACCTGCAGCTCTGCTTTTGGCAACGACTCAATTGTGCCTCCTTTGCTTAAATCAGATGGTTGTCCAAAAGGAAACTCTTTGGCTGATGTGTTTCATAAGACATAAGTGAGGTACTTCAGTTTTCCAGTCCCATGAAATGAAGAATCTTGATGCTTGAAGAGGTCGCATTTCTTCCAGTTCCCACTTCATTACAGAAATCCTTGATGCAAATCATCAAATTCGTATGACTGGTCTTGACTTTCCTGATGTTTCCAACCACATTCATCATGAAGCCATAGTTTTCAACTTGGATGGATTAAGTTAAAGAAGCACCTTGGTATTACAAATGAATTTTTAACCACCGCTAAAAATGACCAAAGAAAGATCTATGCCGTAGAAAACAAGGTACATAGTTGCTTATACAGATGATGCTACTTTTTTTGCATCGATCCCATCGCCTGACTGTAGACCAGTATAAGCACAATTCATGACTCATATCGAGATTTGACTTAAACTGGTGAATGGTACAAATTATGGAGGCATGAAGATTAACCCTTACAAAGCCCTAGGATGGTTGTTAGCTGGCCTAGGCCACTGGATCCCGTCCAATCACTTTTCACAGAAGCTATTTATTTAAATAAAAGCAGCTGATTTTTACCTTGACAACTCATTTACGTCTGGGCTGCCTTTTCTTCATTTGCATAAAAAAATTGCCATATTATGAGTATCAAGATTTTTCAAAATAGCTCAACCATAAAACAATAGTATGGTGGTTTCCACAACAGTTACAGTTAACGATGCATCCGATTTCTCTAATATAGATCTATCTACTCTGAATTTTAGTAATATCAATGTCCCTTGTGCATTGTTCATATTGTTGTAAGTACTAACTTTAACACTGATATTATCAATATCAATAATCAACATATAATGCCTTAATTCCTGTTTAGTTGTGGTTTCTATCATTCATTTGCTTTCTGTTAATTGTCAAATGGGCATATCCTCTGATAGACATGCTGAATGTCATTTCTGAGTTTGAGTGATGATATTTCTGACCAATTTTCACTTTCAAAAAGGGAATCAAAATGGATGAAAGTTTGATATAGTCTCCATTTTTTCCCCTAATATGTGACCAACCTGTTTCTGCTTCTTATACGAGTTTAGAGGAAACTACATTCACACAGCCTCCCAACCATGAAAAGGACCACCAGGGGATGAATGCTGTTCTGTCAAAACTGATGCCTGTCCTACAACTTCCTAAAATATAACCTTATTCGAAGTGCCCTGAGGTTCTCAAGTCTGTCAAGACGAGTCCCAGCACTGAGGGGACAGTTTGACATAATTCCTCTGCGTTGTCTGATTACACCAGCTATTGAATTCTACAGGTGAGGAAGCCAGCAATCATCTTCATCCTCCTCATGTTCCAAGAGTAAGTCTATATTCACCTATGTGCTTGTGTCAACAACGACGGGTCAACCATGACAGTTGACAAAGAGAACTGTAGTTTAGAGCAACTGTTTGGGGCTATTATATGAGAAAGATCTGGGTAATATTGTGCACACTCTCCTGTATACTTGTGCACACACAAACTAACAAGACCCTAGAAATCTAAAAGGGAACAGAAGTTTACAACTGAAAGGAATAGATCAGGAAGATGGGGTCAAGGTGATACTTCATCAAGAGAGAACTTCCATCAAACTCAGGACTGCCTTCTAAATATATAGAGGTTATGAAATTGCATCAGTATTTCATAAATTTTTCTATTCATGGTACTTATATATCAAATTGAAAAGAAATTTGTACTTTTTCTAACATAAGAACCTACGCTTTCATACATGGGAGTACTCGCACTTGACCCACTTGGGCTGTTACCGCATCATCCCTGAAAAAACAAAATCCTAAAGGCAGGCCTATGGTCACGTGTGATCTGGATCAGCCTATCTTTATCTATTGTGCTTGCAGTCGTGTTAGCTTCCACTCACTTTCTGAGTCGTCTCACGTTTCAATTGTACTGTTAGGGTACAACTGTTGAAACTTTACATCCAGAGACAACACTATCATACTTTACCTCCTAAATCATTGCTGAAATCCCTGTGCAGAAAATGACCACACTCCTAAACCGTGTTAGATGTCTTGGTAGTCCACTGGCTTGGTTTTGTGAGAAACAAAACACTTATTTACTAAAGACTTAAGCAAATGTATAGCTATACAGTTCGGTTATCACTTAAGAAAATATTCAAGAATAATCTAATTATGAAACTGATGGTACGTACTCACTATTTCTTAAGACGTCTCTTATGAATTCGGCCTATTGCTGTGTTACCATACTGCCTTATTCTGAACACTAATATGTACAAACAATACCCATCATACAAATGCTTTTGGATAAAGCCCAGAGGCTATTAACTCAACTACAATCTTTCACAGACTAAAACGATACTTAGAAAAGAAAGAAAGAAAAAAAAAGAGTAAAGAGAAAAATATGACTACTTATGACAAAATTCCAAATAATAAATGATGCTTACCAGCTATAAAAAATCAGCTCATAAACTATGAAAATGAAGCACTGGGCTTCAATTAAGCACTGAAGCCTCTCAGTGTATAATGTTGCAAGGAACACATTTTTACATTTAAGAGGAATAACAATGCTCTTACCTAATATCATCTAGTTTACAGATGGACAACAACTCTCAAAGCACATAATGAAATGAGCAATGGATAGGATAAAAATGGTCAACTGCACCTTCTTTTTTTGATTATTGAAATTCAACTGTAACTTTACTTTAACTACTTTATATACATTCAAGATTAATGTCCCAATAAGCTTTCATTCACTAGCAATACGTACTGCATCTCCCAAAATTTGACATATTTCATGGCATCGCCCCCTCCGGTAACTTGCTAGGCTAAGATGCAGTGTGTATAGCGGTTTGTCAAATATGGTTTAATGGTATGGTACTACCTGTACAATAAAAATGGTGCAACTGTCCTAGAACACAACTAACATAAACTATGATGGAATTTAATGCTGAAAATGTCAAACCTCAAAGACCTGCAGAAAAGAGACCATCTCCCAATATTTTGTACAATCACATACAGTATGTACGTACTAGTCTTTTTATTCATAATAATTTCCCTTTTATCATTTAACCAATATTATTTGGAACGATCACTTTTCATCAACAACTTGGCAAATTGAACAAGGAACTTGAATGAAACATTTAATATCATTAATATGTATAATTACTGTGTACAATTTATTACTTAATACAATACAAAAATATCTAAACCTTCTATTACATTAAATATCAACTTGCCCTGTAAAGCACGGGCAGTTATAAAATACAAAATAAAAATCTAATTTCTTGGCAAATTTTACAAACATGAAAGCATGCATTAACATCTGGAGTTTTTCCAATGGAACTATGTCCTGGATTACTGGATACAAAACTGCAATCTATTGAATTACTTCTTAAAACTATGAATTCTAAGTCGATCACAATTTCTACAACAAAGCTTAGCTTTCATAAAATGAATTCTTCACCTCTGATGAAAACCAAACAAAGCAATAAGTTATGAAACAACTCCTAGTTGTCTAAATTAGCATATAACTGCAAGTGGCTGTATTAATATCTATTAATGACCTATACCTAGAGATAGAACTATGGCAACAATAAGCAATTATGTGGTAGGGTGAGCATCAGGGGCTATTGGCAAGGTAAATAACTTAATGAAAACTAAATAAAAAAATAATTTCAAATAATATTTATGGGAACTCATTGGAAATGTTAAATCAGGTAACAAAGTTGAATTTCAATGGCAAACCTTAGGATGTGCTCTGCTCAGGTGACTGGTGTTTAAGCATGTGAGAGACAAGAGCATTTCTCTGAGATGAACGGTAAGAACATTTTGAACAAGCGTACGGCTTCTCGCCTGTGTGTATACGGATGTGAACTTGTAGGCTATCTTTCCTGGCTGCTCGGAAGGGACAGTAGGGGCAAGAGAAAGGCTTCTCACCAGTGTGGGTTCGAACATGAAGTTTAAGGTTATCTTTGGATGCCGCACAGTAATCGCAAAATGAACAGGTAAATGGTTTTTCTCCTGTGTGAGTTCTAATGTGTTTTGTAATGTGATCTTTCCTAAAAGTTGAATATTTACAGTAGGGGCACTGGTGCAGCTTGCCGACAGTTCCTCTCCAGTTGTTCCTCGTACCATCACTGTTCAGTCCCACCTGTTGGGAACGCCTAACTTTATTATCATCATTACTCAAAGGAATACAACTACCAATCAAATAATGATTATAATAAATACCCTTTCAAACAAATGACTCGGCCTCACATGCTTTTATGACTAGAAATTTTTTGTCAAAAAGAAAAAACTACAGCATGCACTTTCATTTGACATTATACCTAAAGGGCTTAAAAATGACAGGTTCCAATCAAGAAATCCACCATCACCATTACAGATTTCAAATCAAACAGAAACATACAAAAGGTAACTGGACAGTAACGCAAATGAACAAATGAACTTTTTTTCAAAAGTAAATGTTTAAAAAATCAGGCTAAATATTCTCACCACTACTACAGATATTATTCGAACTGGAATAACTATCTACAACACACTTTTGACATAAGCACTACAAATACATACTAAGTAGGAAAGTTTACAAATTCATTCTATTACTACAATACTGGTTGATCTATGGATTGTTTTACTTTGAGATCAAACATCCTTTAAGCACCAAATTTTTAAAACTACAGGTTCATAAAAAAAACCACAAAAAAACTTCAGTTTTCATATAAACTAACTGGCATTTTTAGTTATGAAATGGCATCTAGGGGTTCTACACTTCTAGCTGACAGTAAACCACAACCCTACATAAACAAACATGGGAAGAGGAAATGAAAACTTAAGTTAAGGAAAATATCATATACTGGAAAAAGGAATTGTACTGCATAAAGAGCCAAGTAAAGTAACTGTGAGTTAAAATGAGGTTAAATACTTTAATATAGTTACAATATCTTTTTATGCAAATGGAGTACAGCATACTACATTTCTCTATTTGTCAAGCACCCAAATTTCTATCATCTTTGACCTAGGATATAATTGAAATAACTATTTCTTTCACATGTATAGCTAAAAATCTCACAACCCAGTTCTTCTGTCAACAATAAAAATGAACACTTCCTTGATTCTGGTAAGTGACAAACCTTTTAATACTATCAGTGACAGAGACCTATTAATGAGTGCACAAAAAGTGAATAATTGATGTCATCTACATTTAACAGTTTAAATGAGCATTTATGCCAAATCTAAAATCCAGCATGTAAAATATAACTGTGTGTGTGTGTGTGTGTGTGTGTGTGTGTGAGAGGAGAGAGAGAGAGAGATTGAGAGAGAGAGAGGAGAGAGTAGATGAGATAGGTGGAGAGAAGATAGAGACTGACGAGAGAGAGAGAGAGAGAGAAGCTGCACTAATGTCAAATGAAGGTATTAGTATCTTTTTTACTGCCTTTCTTGCACAACTATAGAATCAGCTTATTCATAACACAAACTAAACAGTCAATATGAGTACAATGAAGGGCTTTGCATTAATGCTCAACCATTTATGTTTAGAGTATAATTTCTTTTAAAACTTTTTTCCTTTAACATTAATGTTACTTCAACTTTTGGGGGTACTAAAAGTTTCTTCATGCTCCCTTACAGCAATCCAGAATTATGCTCCCCATGTTATACAAGAAAATATGATCCATGGTAGTGTCTATTTCCTTAAACTGGAATACCTGGATTTAAAAGGTAAAATCCACAAGTTACAAAAAATACCACAAGATATGAATATTAAAGCTTAAACAAACCCAAATGTTTCTATCGACTAAACAAAGCAAATAGACAACAATGTAAATGTTTGAATAGGTTTCCATAAATACAAAAATCCTTTACAGTGCTTTTTAATGTTATAACAGGAGGTGAAATAGGTTTTTAAATAGATACTAAAAAAAAATTAAGATAAAACACTTCCATATTCCACCGAGGAAATTTCAGCTGCTGTCTTCATTTACCCCCTAATCTTAATAATCTTAACAGTAACTTTATAACACTTTATTCAAATAAACATCAATGATGTCTTCAGTTTCATTTATAGAACAGCAGAGGAGATTCAATATATCTCTGGTCAAAATATTCTTTAAGCAGATACATGACTGGTCCAAATGGTATGCTCTACAAAAATGAGAAAATGAGAAACTATTAATTCTGTGGGTATCATTTTGTGTCTTTAAAACATTTTCACATGGAAACAGACCATAACACAAGAGCCCCCTACACCATGAAAAAATTATATTTCTAACAAATTACATGACCACAATTTCCTGTAATTACCTTTTTTACTGATCTACGTAAATTTCACACAAAACATGTAAAGAAATTTATAAAAAGAAATTTATGACCTTATGTGCTGTATAAAAAATGGGACATTTTACTAAATCTAAAAACTCAAGTCACAGAACAAACTTAGGAAAAGGAGCAAAACTCATACAAACACACGCACAGTGCTTAATAGTTTCATATACAGAGCAACCCAACCTAGATAAAACCTCTTTCTGAAGACTTTGACCTGGAGCTAATCAGCCTTTGATAAAATGCCTACAAACTTCAAAAAGGGCAAGGCCTCAAGCAATCCCTACAGACACTGAAAGCCACACCCAGAACAAATTCACCCTGACATAAAATATATATTCCAGAACACTCATACCAGGAACAAATGCATCCTTAGCAAAATCACTATATGTGTAGTATATCCTGACACGCTCAGACCAAGAGCGTATCTAAATTAGTTAAAACACTAAACGTGACCCAAATCATGCTCCCAAAGCACTTTAATTTCATTTAAAAATTAGCGGAATACATTAACGTTAAAAAAATGGTTGACGTAAAAACAGAGTACAGTATTGCCTAATGGGTATTTGTCGAACTAGTGCATTTACAGTACGGTATACTGTTACCCCCATACTAATTCATTGGCTGCTGTTTTCTTTTGCATTCACAGTAAGGTAAAACCATGTAACGAGTGGGACTGTAAACTTAATGACTGACATTTTCTTTACCATTGTACCAAAGTAAACTAGGTTCACTTGTCACAGAAATAATATAAAAAAGGTACAACTCAATAAAATAAAGAAAACCTGTACATACTGTATGTAGAGGGTACAGGTATCCAATCAAATTAAAATTATGTAAAGATGTACACAGAAATAATAAGTAAAATTATATGTGCTAAACAGAGAGAGAGAGAGAGAGAGAGAGAGAGAGAGAGAGAGAGAGAGAGAGAGAGAGAGAGAGAGAGAGAGAGAGAGAGAGAGAGAGAGAGAGAGAGAGAGAGAGAGAGAGAGAGAGAGAAATTTTGCAGATCTGTGAAAAAAAAATGCGGATGCAAATTAATTAGGCTCAATGAAAACTATACTAATCCATGAATTCATATATCACAGAAATGCAAATGCACGAGGCATGACTGTAGTATATATATCCTAACAGGCTCATACCTGGAGCAATCTTGAAAAGTTTTATCAATCTTGGATGGAAACTTTTCTTTATGTGCTGTAAATAAATAATGCCAAAAATATTACAATTTTCAATTTGAACAGGAATCCTGGACTTGCCTAGAAATGAAGTCTGGTCCATATGAATAGTTTATTTCTTAAATAAATACCACATTTCTTGAATACTGTTATCTAACTTATAGAATGAGGGAGAGAAAAATAAGCACGTGAAAATCTTCAAAATAAAGCTGCATATAAGATCCAAGCTGAGAATTATAAAAAAATAAAGAAGTTAATGTCAGTGAAGACAAAGTGGAACAATGTGTCATTTGGTTTTATGGTGGGTGGGTGGGTGTGTGTGTGTGTGTGTGTGTGTGTGTTAAGCAAGCGCTATAAAAATTTATAAAATTCTCAAGGATTTCCACACTAAAATATTCTGTTCAGTTACTGCATACTAATATTGTGCAAATTATCACGGATTTTCATACTACAATATACTGTTTGGTTACTGCACACTATTTGCAATGTGAATTCTCAAAAATTTTATTTTTAGTAAAATCTTTCAAGTTTCACTTATATATTTCTATATTTATCTGCAAAATATTTTGTTTTTGCATAACTTTCAGTTTTGGGATACCACTTACTTATGGGAAATACAACCAATAACAAGAACAAAAGCCCTTATATATAAAATCACAAGATTAACTGAGTAACTAGCTGTATTCTACAAAGGATCACTTAAAAGTTACTTGTCTTCACTATGCTCTAGTCATTCTCTGTTACCAGGAGTGCATAGCAAAATATTACAAGAATTGTAGCTCTAATAGGCTCCTTAGCAGAAAAGTGTTTTTTTTTTAATAAACACTTTAAGGTAGGTTTCAACATTGAAATAGTGTAATTTTCTAGAACTAGGTTAATACTGCCATGTTTGCTTTGAGTTTTATATTGATAATAACCAAAATGTAAAATAGTATGCCTAATGCAGTTGCAAAATCTTCTGATCTGCAAATGTTTCAGTGAGGAGCAAATTCTTTCTGTTGACATGTGAAATCAGGTATATCAGTTTTAATTTTTGCCACCTTGGGTTTATAGTCTACTGAAACTCAATCCTTAAGGGTTTGCAGCCAAAGAATTAAAGAAAGAAAAACATTATAATATAACTCAAGTTTACTGCTTAAAGCTTTTGTCAGTGCTTTAATTGATAAGATTAGCTTTGTTTTGTGACTTTTTCTTTAGAGTACAAGTGATATCTATGAACATATGAAAATACACAGTTATTATGTCTGGAAAGATCTCCAGTTCTCTCTTATGTGAGCTTACCAAAATTTCTGCTCTATTCATAAACATAAATATTATTATTTCTACCACAGAACTCTTTCTAATTTATAAAAAAATTCCCTTTATATTTTAAATATCTCCTCTGGAAGAAAGTTTGACAACAGATCTTCTGTGTAACTATGATACTCTTCAGGCACCAATTTCCCTCCAAAAAATATTATTATTACCTAAGGTTTCAATAATTTTGCAAATTCCATTGATTTTACCTGGTCTCATTAAATACTTTCCACTCCTCCTACATGGATACCTATGTTTTCTTTTCTTGTTATATCTTTGCTAAGGACAACAACTTTGTCAGGGAGCATCACACAATTCCAAGCTCTTGCCTTTCCCTGTCCTCTTGAACTTTGTAAAATTCTGCATGTATGTATATCATCAACAAACAATAATACAATAAGAACTTAATGGGTGGCACTTTACCTTGAATTGACTGATAGATATAATATATTTTTGAAGAAGAAGAAGAGTAATGAACACAGAAGTAACTATTCAAATTAATGTTTTTAACAAATTAATCCTTTCATAAAAGTGCAAAAGTCTTTTGCCAATACTCAAACAATGATTCATGTTATAAACTGTTAACAGTACATTAATCAAATATATTGGGTTTACAATGTATCCTTGTAATACAGGAGTATGAAACAATCACATAAATCCTTACACTAATTTCCAAAGTATGCCATGAAATTTCATAAATGTAAAATACTAAAGTATATTCATTAACTGCGCAGCTACTAACTTTCAGTTAGTTTACATAATGTTTAGTGCAGAAAAATAGCAAGATACAGTCTCTTTGGACTATTTAGAAATCAGTGTTATATAAATGCCTATAATCCTTATCTATGCACAACAGGGGTGCATGCCTCATGCAAATAAAGTAGCTATAAAGCCAACCACCGAATTTCGAGGACTTATTGAATTTTAGTTACTACCAGTTTTCAACTGTTTTATGTCAAAATAAACATATCCTGAAGCAAAAAAGGTGTAGATGAGTCATAGACTCTTTTGGACTGTGTTATGTGTAAATAAACATATCTTGAAGCATTATTTATAAAGAAAATCTTCCAACTGGCTCACGGATAATTTTGTTCATTGCTTGCATGGCACTGTGAACAGCAAACTGTAAAAAACGTAAAGAAAATATGTATGACTAATGATAGTTACAATAGTCATAGACTACTTTGGACTGTTTTATATGTAAATAAACATACGGAGCTTTATTGCTAAAAAGACATTTTTTTTAGTGGTTCACGAACAATTTTGTTCATTCTTTGTACTGCACTGTGATCAACAAAGTGTAAAAACATGTAAAAACTTGCCAAAAGACTTGTAAAAAAAAATACATATTACTTGTGTCACCCACTAAAATATCCCATTCTCTAGCATTAGTGTTAAAAGAAAGCAGTTTATAATGATAAATTGCTCAAGATGTCCTGATTTTCTCAAGATTCTTGAAAGTCCAAATATTTTTAGTTTTGCTGTTTTCTAAAAACTTATTTTTTTTCAAACTAAATGCTTAGATCTCCAAGAAGATTGAAACAATTTCAATGAAACTTTCACAAGTAGTATAACTATACTATATCTTTATTTTGGCATTAGGAAAATAATTTTTGAGAGTATTTTTTTTTTGCATATTTTTTAAAAATGGCATGATTTTCTTCAACAGAAAAAAATAACTTGAGGCCAAATTTCTAAATTTCCCCACAAGGGAATTTTCAATATTTGTTGTAGAATAAGTGGTAAACATTTGAAGCAAATCCCTTCCATCATAAGGTAGAAATAGTCATTTAGTTTATAGTGGGGCCTTACGGCATCAGCACTCCCCTTAAGTGGTGATACATGAGATTCTCAGCAAACATTTCCCAAGCTCCAAAATGAAAACCTATTAAAAAATAATGAACAATCAAGGAACTAACAAGCAAACAGTAAAAGTATTAGAGAACCCAATGTTAGTCTTACACTCTCCACTACATCAGCATATCACAAACCTACATAATGCATTATGTACTATTTAAAAAATCTCTTAAAACTATAAAAAAAAATCCTTAAAATACAAGGACCTTATCAACTTGGCACATAGAAACTCTGATCCCTTTAAAAATTTATCATCCATGTTTCCATCAAGGTGAATTAAAAAAAAAAAAACTTGCATGAAAAATAGCTGAGAGAGAGAGAGAGAGAGAGAGAGAGAGAGAGAGAGAGAGAGAGAGAGAGAGAGAGAGAGAGAGAGAGAGAGAGAGAGGTGGGTCTGAGTTATCATGTTTTCTACAAAATTTTAGTTATAAATAAAATTCCTTACATATACAGCTACAAGTAATGGCCAAAAACAACATTTCATCAGCCAATAATATCAGTCTTATCAATACCTCTTAAAGGATATACATATCTTCTCTATGAGATAATTATATGGTACTGCAAAATCTAACATTATCAAATTAATATTACATTATAAAGGTTGTTCCCCAAATGCAAAGACACAAGATGTCAGGTGCTTGATGGTGATCTATAAAAATTTATAAAAATAACAATCGCTGCTACGATTCTATCCTCTCTTCCAAAAATAAGTATAGAGTAAATTATAAAATGTGATTTCCATTGTGTGATTACAGTGCAAATTGTACTTATTATGAATGGAAGTACTAATGGGTCTTCAACTCTTAGTAAAATTGCTCATGAGGGACCCTGTACTGTAGTACATTGTCTAGCAGATCTTTTATATATGATTTTGACTAACAGAGCTCAATCAAAATATGAGAACCTCACTGAGACATATCCTGAATACAGTATAACAACACATAAACTGCATTTCGTATATTTTCTTTCAATATTTTTCCAATATCATAATTTCATTAGAAATTACTTGGAAATGAGCTCAAACTATAATGACTGCTACAGTGAACGATCAAAAACCACACCACAATGTTCAATAAATGCTATGCTGGGTGTTTTCATTTCAAATAAATAAACATGTTTAGATTGTCACACATCCAAAATGCATAGTGTGATTAACTAGACAGTTATTGCATACAAACAACAAACTTTGTTATATGATAAATGATATTCAGTTTTAAAAGACCAGCCCAGACCAACCCATGATTTTTCAAGTAACTGATATGGACTCCTCTTGAACCTCATCATGCAACTGCTCTTCACTCTACCCATTACATTTTCACTTAATGTAATTTACTATGCAACCTTCTACCTGTGTACCTAACATTAAGTTGAAATCCAGTTCTTTAAGAGATCTCCATCATGAGAAAACTGAAAGCTTGAAAATATGTAACTGAATGAAATGTGGTACACTGATCAATATGACTATGATATTTGTATACTTTATATGCCATGTGGACAATTACAGCATTATTCTTCAATTTAAAAAAACAATGATATTAAAGGATATCTTTTTGTTTTCCAAAAATCAACTTAGTTTTGGAAGACAAGAGCATAAAGACTGGCACCATGACCTGATTTATAGGGTCTGGAAATTGTGAAAATTCATCCACATTTTAAAAAATTTCTTATAGAGTTTCTGTTGCCCTGTACTTCAAAAGCACAGCTACTTTATTAATAATTCTCACAAGAAAACCTCATTAAAACTTAAAAAAAAAAACAATAGCCCTATAGTACACATACAAATACAGTACAAGTTCTTCTCCTTCCCACCAAATGTCCATCTATATCCTGCACAACTAAAATCATCCAGGAACATCAACACTGCTTGCCAAACAGAAAACCAACCTGACTTAATTCCTACCTCAGAGAAGGCCAAATAAGGGATCATCCTAGAATATTTCATCTATAATAAAGTATGTACTATTTATAAGCAGTTAAAAAACAGTAATCGGCAAAATCTTTTCCACCACTTAACATTTCTATGGGTAATGCAAATCCACTCTACACAGGTAAAAAAAACTGCATCACGAGTATTTATACATATACAGTGTAGAGTAATAAGATATATTCACCGGTGGAAGCTGCTTTGTGCATTGTTACTTATACTTTTAAATAGGAACAAATTGCTACCCTCCTATATAACTGGACATGAATTATTATTCATAAAATTTTCACTAAGTTTGGTGTTTATACATATGAATTTGTAAAGATGATTTCTGAGAAGCACGATAAGGGCATAAAGAACATGAATATGGTTTTTCTCCCGTGTGAATCCTAATGTGGTTGGTCAGTGAAGTTTTGGTTGAGGAATGGAACGGACAATGGGGACAAGCAAATGGCTTTTCCCCTGTATGAGTTCGAATGTGTTGAACCAGTTTATCTTTTTTGGTGGCACAATAACTACAATGTGGACAGGTATAGGGCTTCTCTCCTGTATGTGTTCGTAGATGTTGGATCACTTTATCTTTTGTGGTAGCACTATAAAAGCAATAATGACAATTAAAAGGTTTTTCTCCTGTGTGAGTTCTTATGTGCTTGGTAACATGGTCTTTCCTATCTGTGGAGTAACTGCAATATGGACACTGGTGTACCTTGCTGGCTGCTCCTCTCCCGCTAGTCCTTGAACCATCACTGTTCGCCCCCACCTGTCGGGAATGCCCAACTTTATTATTATAAGGATAAATCCACACTTCTTATACATACATACATACCAAATATACATATATATGTAAATATATATATATACTGTATATATAATTTATGTACACTAATTGCGAACGAGAATAAGGGCTAGAGGGGGCACAAATGCATACACGCACGCACACACATACACACAGATTTGTTTACTGACCTGCAGTTATTCCATCTACAACAGCACTACAATACATGTAAGACTGAAAATGAAAATTAATTCCTAAAATATGAACTAACATGAAAATTAAGGTTACAGCTTTATGAACTACAATGTGTATTACTTTTAAAATATGCTTTTCTTTTTGTGCTGATAATTCACAAAAAATTTATTTCTATATTTCAATTGATAGTGAGACAAATGTTTAAAAATATACAAGACTGAGAGAGAAAGAGAGAGAGAGAGGCTGTATATAATGTACAACACACAGAAATGAGGCTTTTCAATGCTATATCATTCTAAAGCATTTTGAAAATTATTGTTTTTGCCTAACAATGAAGCCTCAATAAAGGAGACTTAACCTAAAACCTAAACCTAGTTAAATTCTCATGAATTAATATAAGTGAGCAGAATCAGTGACTGAAATGATAATTCAAAGAATTAAGACCCCAAACATTATAACTGAAACAACATCAAGACTTATGCACAATTAAAACAAAGCTTTTCACTTTGGTTACTGACAGTGACCAAAACAATCTGAAATGCAAAATAGACAAAGTAGTACAAGAAATTGAATATTATAAGATAAAATATTTCCACTAAATATAAAATTCTACTTTCCAATCATGAAAATTGTAAATACGTAATGGAAAGATGAATCAATCCAAAGAAACCTTCAATTTCTATTTCTGAAGACCCAAACAAAAAGTAAAAATATAAAACCAAGCAAATTTTGTAAAAGTCATCTATTACATAAATTAACCCAACTGCATAAGGGGGAAACACAATTAAAATTCCAGTAAAATAGGCCACCAAGCAGCATACTATTCATCCATAGGCAAAAACTTACACATTACTCAGACTTTATACAAAAAAATTAAGAAAAATACATACAATGCACATACCATTCTACTTAAGAAATGTGGATTCTAATGTGATTGTTCAGAGTATTTTTAGTTGAACAACGATATGGACAGTGAGGACAGTTGAATGGCTTCTCTCCTGTGTGAGTACGAATATGTTGTCGCAGCTTGTCCTTTTTGGTGGCGCAGTAGTGACAATAAGGGCACGGAAAAGGTTTCTCTCCCGTGTGCGTTCGGAAATGACTGATCAGTTTGTCTTTAGTAGTAGCACTATAAGGACAATACTGACAGACAAAAGGTTTCTCTCCTGTGTGTGTTCTTATGTGCTTCACGACGTGGTCTTTCCTTTCACTGGAATATTTGCAGTAGGGACACTGGTGCACCTTGCCTGATCCGCTTCTCTTCGTTACTTCATTTTTTATCACCTGCCAAGAATGCCCTACTCAATTAATATTTTCATTTTGAAATCTACAACCTTAAGTAGCTAAGATCATAACAGATGCAGAATATCTACATATATATATAGTATACTATGCTTATGTATGTATGTTAGCACTACAATGCAGGATCCAAGCTAGGCTTGTTAGATATTAAAGCTGTACAGCATTTCCTTTCCACCAACACAAATTACAATGTCTAATTTCAAATATGTATATATTTCCATTAACTTCTCAAAGTTCCTATACACACTAAAGTGTGCTTAACTGAGGTATGTACTTAAATGAGGTAAATACTAAAATTAATAATGTCAAGCAAACAACTGACAGGGTACTATATTCTTAAAGGAAAAAGGATGTTGTGCAACCAATTCTATTTATCCATGGATGCAAAGAATAAATGCTGTAAAATATTTTGTCTTCCTAAAGTTAGCTCTAAGAATACTATACAGATGTACAGTTATTTGTAGTTTTCATAATGTGAAAAATAAGAGAGAGAGAGAGAGAGAGAGAGAGAGAGACGAGAGAGAGGAGAGAGAGAGAGAGAGAGAGAGAGAGAGAGAGAGAGAGAGTCAGTAAAAAATAGAATAAACACATATATACACATACAGGGTATGCATGTATTTATTACAGAAATAAATACTGTTTGCGTGTATGTATAGTATATAAGTATGTATATAGTACATATATGAGTATAGTACACATACACATTATATATATATATATATATATATATATATATATATATATATATATATATATATATATATAATAAACACAAAGTATACAATTATATACATATATACTTAATGTATATCATGATCATAATTTCTGCACATGGACTCTGGAAATCTAATTTCAGTGATGAAGAGATAGGCACAACAATATTAAACAGCAGTCATAGTAATATTTGGAGGTTGTGAATTACAAATATGAAAGGTTATTTCAGATTTCATTTCTTGCAAATAGGTATAAGAACTTGTAAGCAAACTTGATAATAATCTCCTATATAAACTTTACTAAAAAAACAGCAATAAATTAATGTCATATTACTAGTGTGTTAAATAACGTCACAAGGTAATTGCACATGTATGCAATTAAAGCGATTTTTTTGTTTACATCGATATTGAAAGGAATGTGATCTGCTCCATGAAAACACCAGCTATTATGGATGTATTCCCAGAACAGTAGTATATGTAGACTAAATTTTCATATTCATTCAACTTCAATAAAATTATACTGCCCACAATGGTGGTCTTAAGCTATCCCCAAGTCTATTTAAAATCCTATCAGAACTAGAAGACTGTTTATTGTGAAATAAAAATCAACCTACATGAGAAAAATACAAATAAATTACATTGAACTGGCCAAATAAACCACAGGTTTACAGACTGGTATCGTCTCTCACCTTTTAAAGGCTAGCATTTTTTTATTTACTATGTGTGTATATATGCCAGCAACAGATGACTAAAAACAGATGACTAAAATATGCTTCACTATCCTCTTTATTTTGTTAATTGCTGAAAAACATGCTTGCTGTTACCTCAGTGAGTAATTTTTTATTTTAATTCTTCCTGTCAAGCAGTAACAGTAATTATTTAGGTAATAATGAAAAAATATCAACTTCAACCCAACTGGACCAATTACAGGTAAAGTACCAGTGAGGGTATAAATAGTCATGTTTTTACAAGAGATGAAGAAGGAAATTTCAAGGCTCTATCAACTTTTGAAGCTCAGATAATATATTACCTTTTCCTACCCCAATATTAGAAATAAGTTTATGGTATGTTCAATTTAGTACATATCAGTAGGCATTACTATTAACAAACTCGTTCTGTGTATTTTGTGATTGGTGAGCTGAGCCTGTGTTTTGAAATGAAAGTTGGTAAATTTACCAGGAAAGCAAAGAAACAACTCTACTGAATAAATAGACACATTCCAAAGATAATACAACAGTAAAAGAAATCAGATTAAGATGTAGGCATAACTCTTAATAATGTTGTACGAGATCATCTTCTATATGTTTTACATAAAAAATCGGAGAGAACAAATTTTTGCATTCATGGCTCAGTAATTCAGTCACAATTTGGCTGAAGGACATTAAAAACACAAACTTGACTAAGGTAAACAAAGTGCTTCATAAAGTAAAATGTTTACTAAATGTTTTTTTTAATAAAGTAGTACAAGATCACCTTCTGTACGTTGCATATGATCATGAGAAAGAGAACCAACATTTGTATATATGGATGAATATTTCTGCTAATCAGCTGAAAGCCATGAAAAATAGTTACACCAAGGTCAACAGAAGTGCTTCAAAAATGGTTTATTAAAACATGTGTCAAAAGGAAGCCCATTTCAAGCCCACTCCTAAACCAAAGTCATTTGCCTTTTCAATGGAGTACATAAGGAACTTTTATGGCCCATCACTGAACCAGTTAACTTGACAAAGTGCTGAATCTAGGTCTGCAATGATGACGCCCCTAAATACTGCAGGAGACTTTCATAGTTCTTACTAGAGCATGGCCAGATTTTAGTACTGATGAGATGGACTTTTTTCATGAGGGGCATTCACGAAAGCATTCTGGTAATAGCAACGGAGAAGGTTGCTAAAGCCCTCATGAAGGAAAAAAATGTAACAGTAGAGTATGTGTTAAGATTTACAAATGCCTTGGGAGACTTTTAAACTAAAACTGTTTACTACTAGAAAATTCAAGGAACAAGGGACCCTAAAAAAATATCAAACATCTGCCAGTGGATATAATGCACATGGGAATGGCACGATGATGGCAGCAGATTTGTTCCACTGGTCTCACCACTACTCCTGACCAACAAAGAAAGCCAACTTGAGAAAGGAGGGTCTTCTTATAGACTCAATGACTATCCTCTTTCTTATCTTTAGCCTCCTTCAAATGAGTAAATGCGACATTCTTGTGTATTCTTCAGCCAATGTCACCCACTCTGACACAGTCCAGGGACCAAGGGATCATAGGAATGTGTATGCAGCTACTAAAAGTTTTTGGCATATTCACTATTAAGTTCAACCCACTCTCAGCTAAATTTCCACCATGACTTCATCCTCAAAGATATCAATTAAATGGCTGCCCTGCCAAGGAATGTTATCAAGACATACTACAGAGATCATAGCAGCAAAACTGTGACATGACATTGTTCCTTGAAGAGAAAGTTAACTAGGAAGAATTTAAGGGCTTTGGGAATATGAGGATTAGAAATTACAAGAATAATCTACAGAATGTTTGAGGTTTCCCAGCCCCTTTTGTCTTAAGCAACCTCAGAGCAAGATACTGCAGACTGGATGCAAAGAGACAATGAAATGACAAATGGACAGATCATCTTGCATGTCACCAAAGTTTTGACAGTAAGACAACTGAGGGCAAAAATTAAGAAAAACAACCAAAAATAACACAGAAGGCTGCATCAGAAGCAAATGATAAATGTTCAAATTTGTTGGGAGACATTCTAATAAGTGTTAAGAAATAGAACATTATGCAGTACCATGCCATGTGCAGGCATTTCCAGGGTAGCAGAGAAGCACAATTAAACATTTCACCTTTCAGACTTCCCATATCACCAACAACAACCCAAGAACCTCCTTTACAGCCCCTTCAGTACAGCACATGACGCTGAGCTTAGAATTGAGGTATAAATGACCCTGAACCCTTAAAAGACACCTGATTACCCTATGCTGTTGGATGTTGATAACCCTGAGTCTTTGGAGTTTGTTGACCCAAAACCAAAGGAACCTGTAACAGAAGACTCTGCTACAAGTTCCAACACTATAGTATTTTATTGAGACAAAAATCTGGTTTCATATATTAATAGTAATGGCATAAACCGCTCAAAATTGATAGCCACAATTATGATAGAAACTGGCAAAGTAAGTGACCTAGTTGTAGTATCATCCTCTTCTGTTGGGTTATATGTCTGACCATTTTGTATTAACAATACACTTTTGTCCTAATGTTAATAGTAATGGCACATAGTATCTACTGATAAAATTTATGTACTTATTTACACATCAAATTTACTTACAGACAATAAAAAAAATTATTAGGAACTGAGAGGGTAGGTGACTTAAGTTATTTGGCATTTCTTTTATTTTGGAATGAGTTTGGTTGTGCGGACACTGAATAGCTGGACTCCTACTTTCTTATAGATCTGAAATGATACCATGAACGTCTTTCCTATAGATCTGAAATGATATCCCATTTCATGTAATGATTGATAAATACAATATTTCTAGAAAACAATAATCCTTTTTCAATACATACGGGACATGGGAACCTCCCTCATTATTATTTTCATTAAAAATACTTTAGGATAAGTGAGAAAATACAAACAATAACAGTTAAAACTTGCATTAATTTAAAAGCTTGGTATGAGAAGTTAAGCTGGTGATAATATAATTTGTTGCTCCCAGCTATGAATAGGAACTACTATCTAATTCATAAATACAACTGCTACTAGCTCAGCTGTTTTAATGTGATATCAATAGTGAATAATGTTATTATTTGTATGGGGCTGACTGCTAATGTTCACAAGAAAGAACATAGACATGACTGCTAATGAAGCCTATAAACAAAGACTCAATGTAGAGAAATACCTAAAGTAAGGATGAATTTCATTTAAGGGCATGAGGGAAGAGAAAGACCCACTTCAATTGGTAGACATCTTGGATTCTCATTTTTTATTATACTGTACCTTTTTGTGTGTGGAATGAATAACCTGGGCACATTTTAGCTCTCATTCAAAACAGAAGGAAGTTAATGTTACATTCACCATTTATAATAACTTTTCAAAAATACAATCCTTAAAAAACACTGCAGGGTGCATAAGTGGATTACAGGATTACAAAGAAAGTTGAGTTTCAATTCAACAGTAATCTAATTTAGACATAACTGGCAATAACTACTTTCCTAATTCAAAGGCTATAGGTACTGCTAATTTCAAGAACCTTGACAATTAGATAAAATTTTCTTACTTATTTCTCTCTTGGGGATAAAAAAAAAACTAAGTTTTATTTTGTGGAACACAGCTTGGCAGATTAACCAACTTCTGCTTCTTTTCTTTAAATTTAAACACTATTATGCACTACCATTGCTATTCGAGCTCTATCAAAGATTACCCCTACCAGTTCAGCTTGCTCATTCTAAAATTAATCTCTTTGCATCTTCTCCACCAGCACTGCAGCCATCACTACTTTTGTCTTGAGAATTCAGTGCTAGACAGAGTCCTTGCGATTATGCATTTTCCACTGGCACAGAAAACATTTTACAATCTGTATGAAGTAATAATTCCAACTTTTTTTTTTCCCCCAACTGGCATTTCTCTATAAAATTGTTGTCCATTATTTTAATAATACTATGGCCTATCCACCTGGATAAATATAGTTTGGATTTGCCCTATTCAGGACTCTGTCATCAGGAACTCTATGATATCAGCTTATCCCAAAAAATTAATATACTATGTCCTATCCACTTGGATAAATACAATTTGGATTTGCCCTATTCAGGACCCTGTCATCAGTAACTCTGTGATATCACCTCATCCAAAAAATACTTCTTAGACAAAGTCCATAACTAGACCACGACATCCACACCTTAAAGCAAGTTGGTTAACACAAAAATTGAAAACACCTTTGTTTATATCCTATCCATTCTTAGAGTTCATAACCAGCCCAAGACATCCACACCATAAAGCAAGTTGATTAACACAAGAATTGAAAATAAAGGAAGTTGGTTAACAGAACAATTGAAAATAAAGTCCTTTGTTTACATCCTAAACATTCTGTTGAAACAAACTATCATCAAAAAGGACAACAGAAAATCCTGCCACTTTACTACTTCATCTCAACTGAGGTATTAGGATAGAGAAGAACCAGTATAGCAGAAGAGACCAATATTCTCAATCTGAACAAAAATCACATCTCACAATTCTTTTTCTATGTAACAATATTTTCTCTTACTATGAAAGCATTACCAATACAACAGAAAATCTACAACTTACC
>NC_087206.1:38871237-38886237 GCF_015104395.2 Macrobrachium nipponense
TGCCTCACCTAAAGACTCACCTGCCCCAACAAAATCTCCAGTAGTATGTTCTGGCGCCTCACCTCAAGAATCACCTGCCTCAGCATCTCCAGTACTAGTATGTTTCTGCCTCACCTCAAGAATCATCTGCCTCAGCATCTCAGCAACTTCTTGGATGTCTTTTTCTCTAAGTTCACTCCAACCTAACCTCCCCAGTTCTCTCCAGCACCGCAGCTTCCTCTCCAGTGTGCAAGCCAATCAAACTAATAAGGGTAAGGAATTGTTCTCTCGTTGTTATTGATAGGTATTTACATTAAAATCATGTGGTATTTTTCAATGTTCCGACTTACGCTGAAAATCGTGTTACGATGCATCGTAAGAACGGATCTACGTCGTAACTCGAGGACCCCCTGTATATATATATATATATTATATATATATATATATATATATATATATATATATATATATATATATATACAGGCGGCCCTCGGTTAGCGGCAGGGGTTCCGTTCCTGGCCACCGACGCCAAGCGATTTTCGACGCTGAGCGATTTTAAAGCCTACGGCCGCCGCACACCTTCTTTCGAAACTCTAGACCAGTCAAAGGCGCCGTAATCCCACAACGGCGCAATAAGTAAAATTGTATTTATGCAGTATAGTACTATAGAATTTACTGTACAGTACATGTGGGTGTCTAGAGTATGTAAAGATATAATAAAGTTTATACAGTGTACAGGTATCTGTAGTGTTCAGGTTACGATCATTAGTCTTGATAGTTCGATTTATGAGAGATCAAATTACAATGGCCTAACTTTATCCATCTTCTAGTTACATAAGTTCAATAACAGCAAAAGAGAATGGTGAAAGTATGGTTTTTTAACGTTATACTACTTGCGTGAACGTGTACAACCATGAACAACCGAACGAGAAACGATTTTTTTTTTTCTAAGTACAACCGAACTGTTTGGCTTGTATTTCGATCATCGTACTACAGTGCAACATCACCGTATTTGTTATAAATGGCGTTATGTATAGAATAGAACTGAGATATCTTAATGTAATAACTTTATTCGCTATAGATCGGAGATCAATATAGATTAAAGATCAATCGGGAAATATACCGTTAAATTTAAACCTAATTATGACTGAAGCTGAGAAAACTGTTCAAGGCGTGCTAATGACTATAAGGATAAAACTGCAGTAAACGTCTGCCATCACACACAACCATAGATAAAATTGGGATAAAATAATTTTAATCAAAACTACTGTGCTTGAAAGAACACAGTTTACTGTTGGTTTCACGCCGATATAAGATAAATAACGTAAAGTTCGTATTACGATGATATAAAGGATTACGTATTGCGAACGGAATCACGTAATTTGTTACGCAATAAACATGCCGCCAACGTAATCTGTTAACGAAAAAAATAGTAGTTCACATTCACAACGAGACATATTCAATAAATATTTCCACCTAAAAACACGCTGTATAAGGAAAAATAACTTTGTCTCATATAAGTCAAGTATCTAGATATTCGTTTATGCTAACTAGAAGCAAGAGGCATTCGCTCAGAATTGCGTTATGGTGAAACAGACTCGTATTCATCAGCTGAATTTCAAACCACAACATTGGCCGCTCCGCGGAATACGGGCTTAAGTTTGCCGTAGATTTTAAAATACAATAATATGAGGAATACATACAATATTCTTGGATACAGTGAAATAATGTATAACTTTTTACAAAGGATTTATGGAAAAGATGCAATAATTAATAAAATAACACAATGCATTTTTCGGAACTGGCGGTCAAGAACGAACATGAAAAACCATCCCTGACAACGTGGAGCGTAGTTACAAAGGCTGCCTTAATTTGTATCTTATTTCTGTACAAAAATGACAATACCTTACGCAAATATTTTCATACACATTTTAAACATAAAAGCATAAAAACATTTGAAAAATCGGACATCGATCGCTAAATTTGCACACTTTTCTCTCTCTCTCTCCCGCTCTCTCTCAAATCTCGTCTCTCTCTCTCTCGGGCTCCTCTCTTCCTCGTCTCTCTCTCTCTCTCTTTTTAACTCGATATTTTTGGAAGAGCGGCAGACGGCGGCAAAAAAAAAAAAGTGCAAATTAGCGATCGATGTGTCGATTTTATAAATGTTTATGCTTTTCTGTTTAAAATGTGTATGAAAAGTATTACGAATAGGGTATTTTTATTTCTGTGCAGAAATATGATAAAAAGGCAGCTTTTGAAACTCCCCTTAAGTTATCGACTACGATGTGTTTTTCAAGTTCGTTCTTGTATGCCGCGGCAGCATACAAGAACGAACTTGAAAAACACATCGTAGTCGATAACTTGAAGGGGAGTTTCAAAAGCTGCCTTTTTATCATATTTCTGCACAGAAATAAAAAATACCCTATTCGTAATACATTTTCATACACATTTTAAACATAAAAGCAAAAACATTTATAAAATCGACACATCGATCGCTAATTTGCACTTTTTTTAAATCGATATTTTCGGAAGAGCGGCAGGCGGCGGCTTACAAGAAAGAACATGAAAAAACATCGTATTTGCTATCGTGAAGGGCAGTTTCAAAAGCTGCCTTTGTATCATATTTCTGTACAGAAATAAAAAATGCCTTTCACGTAATACATTTTCACACACATTTTAACAAAAGCATGAACAATTATGAATCGACCCACCATCCCTAGCTAAATTTGCACTTATGTAACTCGATATTTTCGGCATAGAACAGCGTCAGAGGCATATATTTTACCCTAATACCTACGTAATAACTCTCCATAAAATTTGTTAATATAATTTGCATAACCTTTATGGTCTGAACGGCATTTCTACATATGTATGAACTCGTTAGACAACGGCGCTAGCGGCGCTGTTAACTGAAATTTGTGCCGTAAAGATACCTTTAAAATGCCATTATTTTTTTTAATGAATATTTTTGACGACCGCCGTAAAACCGATTCGCCGTTGAGTGATTGCGCCGTTAACCGCGGGCCGCCTGTATATATATATATATATATACACAGTAGACCCTTGACTCACGAACGCATTGACCCACGTACAACTCGATCCCCGACCAAAATTATAGGTAAAATTTCACCTTGACTTACGAACTAACTTTGAGATACGAACAAAAAAAAAAAAATGCGGAAAATAAAAATTCTGTTTGGGTCATGAACTAATTTTCAGACATGAACATTTGAAAAAATGCTGGAAATTTCTGGAAAATAACAATTCACTTTGTTTCACACAAACTAATTTTAGACACAAAAATTTGAAAAATGCGCGAAATCGACCCCCCAGCACAGCACACGTGAGAGCGTTTGAGTTGCCATGGACCAGCCATCCTCCAGCCGCCCACGCACGGCGTCACCCACGCATCGCTCTTTGTCTCATCTCATTGTGTACAAGACGTTTGTCAATTCGCTTAGCATTTTTTGCGCTAAAACTTGTGATTTTCTTCATAATGGGCCCTAAGAAAGTGAAGAGTGGTGGTGAAAGTAAGAAAGTGAAGAGTGATGGTGAGAAGAGGGTGCAGAGGAAGATAACCATTGAAATAAAGAAAGAAATTATAGAAAAGTTTGAACGGTGTTCGCATGACGATATCGCAAGTGAGTACAAGATGGCCAAGTCGACAATTTCGACAATTTTTGAAAAACAAGGATGCCATTAAAGAAGCAAATATTGCGAACGGGCAGTGGACAGTACTAACCAAGCATGAGATCGCAAACCTCAAAGAGCCAGAAAAATAATTTTGAAGTGGGTACATGAGAAACAGATGGCAGGTGATAGTGTAAACGAGCCGATCATCTGCGGAGAAAGCTCGGCAAGTGTATCAGAGTTTGCTGAAGGAAACTCCTTCTACTAGTGCCACGCCGAGATGATTTTAAGGCTAGTAAAGGGTGGTTTCATAACTTCAAGAAGAGAACTGGAATTCACTTGTAATTAGGCATGTGAGGCTGCTAGCGCAGACAAGGCTGCTGCTGAGGCATTCGTGACCGAGTTTGCCGAGTTCGTGGAGGCCGAAGGATACGTCGCTCAACAGATTTTCAATTGTGATGAAACGGGCCTCTTCTGGAAGAATGATGCCCAACAGGAACTTTATCACCCAAGAGAGAAGGCGCTCCCAGGCCACAAGCCAATGAAAGGACAAGGCTTACGCCTTGTGTTATGCTCAAACGCAAGTGGCGACTTGAAAACTAAAGCCGCTACTTGTCTACCATTCAAATAACCCGCGTGCCTTTAAGCAGCACAACGTAAATAAGGCCAGACTGCCTGTAATGTGGAGGGCCAATACAAAAGCATGGGTGACATGGAGCTTGTTTATGGAGTGGATTGATGAATGTTTGCACCGACCGTGAGTCAGTACCTACAGAGAACAAGCTACCCCTGCGGTGCCTTCTGATCATGGATAATGCCCCGGCACACCCTTCGTACTTGGCTGACTGCAGTGAACATGACTTCATTCAGTTCAAGTTCCTTCCACCCAACACGACCTCTGTTCTCCAGACCATGGACCAACAAGTCATTAGCAATTTTAAGAAATTATATACGAAGGCGCTCTTCTCCAGATGCTTCCGTGTAACTGAAGAGACAAAATTACCTTAGAAGAATTTTGGAAGAAGCACTTTAATGTTTTTCCACGCATAACCCTCATTGATAACGCATGGACTGAAGTTACGTACCGCACATTAAATTCTGCGTGGCGGAAACTTTGGCCCCAGTGCGTAACTGTCCGTGACTTTGAGGGCTTCGATGCAGAGATTGTGCAAGAAATTGTGTCCATGGGCAACAGTATGGGTCTACAAGTCAACGACGAAGATGTTGAAGAATTGGTCGCTGAACATTAAGAAGATTTGACTGCGGACGAACTTGTTCAACTCCACAAAGAGCAGCAGGAGCAACTTGCTTGGGAGCAATCAACTGACGAAGAGGAGGCTGGGGAGGAAATTACAGATGTCAGTAGTGATGTGATAAAAGCCGCATTGGAAAAGTGGAATGATGTCCAGTGCTTCTTGAATTGTATTATCCGGACAAAATTGTTACGAACAGGATCGTGAATATGCTCAATGAAAATTTAATGAGTCATTTCAGAAGAGTTATGCAAGGAAGGAAAAGGCAACAGACATTGGATAAGTTTGTGATTAAAAGTCACCAAAAAAACCTAGAAGAGTTGGAAAATCTTCACCGGACCAACGAGAATCTCCCCCGACCTGGATTGGGGAGGGTCTCCTTCCGCACAATAACCTCCTCCCCACCCACCACCCTCCTCTTCTCTTGTCCGTCAAGCCAGAAGTCTCACCAGTCCATAGTAAGTGTTCACTTTACAAACGTTTTTATAGTGTTAGTTTTTACCGTTTTTAAATTATATTATTAGATATATTAATTGTTTTACACTGACTTTTACATTATCTGTGTAAAATAAGGCAAAATATACATAATATATATTGGTTCGTAGGGTCGAGAACAAATTAATATTATTCCCATTAAACTTTGTGGGAAATAAATTAGCTCCGATTACACGAACAATTTCGAACACAGACCAAGGTCTAGGAACGGATTGTGTTCGTGAGTCAAGGGTCTACTGTATATATATATATATATATATATATATATATATATATATATATATACACACACACACACACACACACACAGGCGGCCTGTGGTTAGCGGCACAATCACATAGCGTCAAATCAGTTTTACAGCTGTTGTATAAAATATTCATTAAAAAAAAAAGGTATTTGAGGTATTTTTATGGCACAATTTTTGGTTAACAGCGCCATTATGTCTAACGAGTACCTATATTTGTAGAAATACTGTTCACACCATAAAGGTTATGAAATGACATTAAAATTTTTTTATTGAGTTATTACATAGGTATTAGGGTAAACTATAAGCCTATGACACTGCTCTATGCCGCCTCCTGCCACTCCTCCGAAAATATAGAGTTAGTTTGTGCAAATTTAGCGATCAATGCATCGATTTATAAATGTTCATGCTTTTAAGTTTAAAATGTGTATGAAAAAGTATTATGTATAGGGTATTTTTATTTCTGTACATAAGTACGATACAAAGGCAGCTTTTGAAACTGCCCTCCATGTTATCATAGAGGATGTTTTTTCATGTTTGTTCTTGTTCGCCTCTGCCTGCCGCTCTTCCGAAAATATAAAGTTAAAAAAGAGCAAATTTAGCAATCGATGTGTCGATTTTATAAAAGTTCATGCTTTTATATTTAAAATGTGTATGAAAATACAGTGGTCCCCCGTATTCGCGGGGGATGCATACCAGACCCCCCCGTGAATAGTTAGAACCCGCGAATGTTTGGAACCCCTATGAAAATGCTAAAAACAGCCTATTTTGATAGTTAAAACTCAAGAAAAACCCACTAAAAATTTTCATACTTGGTTTTTTTAATAGTTTTGTCACAAAAAGTGCATTTTATGATGAAATTCATTAAAAAAACCAGGAATTTGTGGATATCTATCATAGAAAAATACCGCGAATGCGCGAATTTTCCGCGAATAATGCAGGGAAACGTTCCCCAGAGAAATCTGCGAATGTGTGAGTCCGCGAATCTGGAGAACACGAATACAGGGGTCCACTGTATATTATGTATGGGGTATCTTTATTTTTGTATATAAATATGATACATATTACGGCAGCTTATGTAATTGCCCTAAAAAATTGAGATATGTCCGTACGAGCTCGAGATGCTCCTGCTATGTAGATGGCATAGTGACGAAAATTAAGATAAGCACAGAAGAAAAAGTACATACGCGTCTTTTCCTTAAATCTTTTAAGTTATACATTACTTCACTCTATCCAATAATATTGTATGTATTCTCATATTATTGTATTATAAAATACTACGGTAGATCTAAGCCGATATTCCGTAGACCAGTCAATGTTTTGTTTTGGAAATCAGCTGTTGGCAAATACGAGTTTCTTTTGCCATATTTAACGCAATTCTGAGCGAATTTTCATGCTTCTAGTTAGCATTAACGAATATCTAGATCAGCGTTTCTCAACCTGTGCGCCCCAAAGGAATAGGAACATTATATTCTAATGTTTAAAACATGTCATTATTTTCATAAATTTTGCAGGCACTGAGTATGTGTTTCTATGTCTGAGTCAAGTCTTCAATATTTTAAAGCAAGAAACGTACCAGTGAGGAGCTTAATTCTCATAATGAAATCGTTTCAAGTGAAGTGTCCAGGTAAGAAAATTTAGATTACACTTAATCGGAAATACGACAAAAGTTATTTAAGTTTTGGCTTCACGTGGATTGGAGATGAAAATCAGCCTCTCCCATTGTGTTTGGTTTGTGGTTGCAAAATGTCAAATAAGTCGATGCTTCTTAGTAAATTAAGTAATCATTTTCAAACATCGCATTGCAGTCCTCAAGGAAAAGACGTAAATTATTTCAAAAGACTACTTGAGCAACAAACAAAGCAAGTATTTGCTTTCAAAAGTAGAGTAACGTTGTCTGAAAAAGCTCAAATTGCATCTTATGAAGTATCGGAAATGATTGCTGTAAAGATGAAGTCACATACTCTTGCTGAATCTATTATTTTGCCCGCTTGCAGAAAGATGGTGATGACTATGTTAAGAGATGATGCAGAGAAACAATTACATAAGTAAAATTCCACTATCAAATGATACTGTTCATAGGTGTATTCTGAAAATGTCTACCGATATTGAGGAAAATGTTTGTCATAATAAACTTCAGGATGCATACTTTGCGCTTCAAGTCGATGAATCAAGAGACATAAGTAACAAAGTGCAACTACTCGCTTTTATTCGCTTTATTGATGGGGATAGAATACTAAATCAGTATCTTTGTTGCAAGGAATTGCTTACCATTACTAAAGGTGAAGATATTTTCCTTATCTTGAATAGCTATTTTGAGAAATGGAATTTATCCTGGGAGTCATGTGTTGGTTGTACTGATGGAGCTCCATCAATGGTGAGTTCAATTAAAGGTCTTGCATCATTTGTAAAGCAAAAGAATCCCAAGATGATAAAAACTAAGTTTCTTGCATAGAGAGGTCCTGATGGCAAAAACACTTGGTATTAAATTGAAAGTTTTTTATCAAGTTGTCGACCTCGTAAATTCACCAAGACTAGATGAGTAAAGGCTCATATTTTTGAACAACTCTGTGAAAACATGGATTCACAACACACCTCGTTTGCTATCGCACACAGAAGTGAGATAGTTGTCAAGAGGAAAGGTACTCTGTCATGTGCTTGAACTTCGCGAAGAACTATTGGCAATTTTTAAAAAAAAGAAAATAAAAGTAATTTTTGTGGACTCTTGGAATGTGAGTTTTGGACATCAAAATTGGAATATCTGACTGATATGTTTCAACAAAGTGGAAATGAAAATCTTCTCTCATCTAATGACAGAATCAAAGCATTCCAGAAAAAAATAGTGATTTGGAAAAGAAAAGCAGGTTCAGGCTGTTTGGAAATGTTTCCTTTGTTGAGAAAAGGCTATTCAGACGATTTATTTTCTTTAATAGTGGATCATTTAGCGACTCTGGAAGGTAATCTGAATGATTACTTTCCCTCAATAAGAACTGAGCAGCACGACTGGATTCGCAACCCTTTCATTAATATCTCTACCGAGGACGTTGGCTTTTCGTTAACAGAGGAGAGGAAAAGAGCTGGCCGCTATATCTACTGGTCGGGGATTAAAGATCAAGCATATAGACGTGCCCATCGATCAGTTTTGGATTTCAGCTAAAGAAGAATATCCTTCAATAGCTAACAAGGCATTAACAGTTTTCATGCAGTTTTCCACATCTTATCTTTGTGAACAAGGATTTTCAGTACTAGCTAACATTAAATGTAAAAGTAGATCAAATATCAAATCTATTGATGAAGAGTTGAGAGTTTGTTTATAACATATAAGGCCTAACATTCACAAAATTGCTAATTCTCATCAAGCACAGGTTTCTCATTAAGATACTTAAATGAAAATGTAATATCTAAAAAATAAATGGTTATTTTAGAATACATATCTACTATTTTCCTATTACTGCTACAAAGTATAATAATAATAATCATAATAATAATAATTATTATTGTTATTATGATTATTACTATTATACAGACTAAGAACCCCAACTGCTATAGACCTGAGGGCACTAGCAGGAAAAGCAGTCCCAAAAGGAAATAAGTGAGGAAAAAGACAATTAAAAGAAAATAAAAATATGCAGCAAATAAAAAACATATTTTAAAATATGTTTGAACGCTTTGCAAAAAAATAGTAAAATATTGTCTCAGAAGAAAGTATTACTGTACCAGCAATCTAAAGTTTCTAAAACTTCACAAAAAATTCAAATTTCATAAGTATTTTGGCCACATTAAAATCAAAGGGGCACCCCCAAAGTTTCTGTTAATTCATAGATGCGCCCTGAGGTAAAAAGGTTGAGAAACACTGATCTAGATATTTGACTTATATGAGACAAGGTAATTTTTCCTTATGCGATGTGTTTTTTGGTGGAAATATGACTTGAATGTGTCTTGTTGTGATTGTGAAATTATTTCTTTTTTCTTTTCGTAACAGATTATGTTGGAGGCATGTTTATTGAGTAAAACAATTATGTGATTCCGTTCGCTATTTTCCTTTATATCATCGTAATACGAACTTTACGTTGTTTATCTTTTATCAGCATGAAACCAACAGTAAAATTTGTTCTATCAAGCACAGTAGTTTTAATTAAAATGATTTTATATAAATTTTATCTACGGTTGTGTTTGATGCCATACATTTACTGGAGTTTGATCATTGTTGATGATGCATGGTAATGGTCATTAGTAGCTTGAACAGTTTTCTCAGCTTCAGCTACAACTAGGTTTAAATTTAACAGTATATTTCCCTATTGACCTTTGATCTATAGCAAATAAAGTTCTAACATTAAGATATCTCAGTCCTATTCTACATAACATCATTTATAACAACACGGAAATTGTTTACTATAGTACGATGGTTGAAATACAAGCCAAACAAACGGATGCTATTGTTATCCAATTCAGTTGTACTTAGAAAAAAAAAGTTGTTTATCGTTTGGTTGCTCATGGCTGTACATGTTTACGCAACGAATATAATGTTGAAACCATACTTTCATCATCCTCTTTTGCTGTTTTTCGAACTTCTTTAACTAAAAGATGGGATAAAGTTAGGCTATTGTAATTTTGTCTCACGTAAAATCGGATTATCGTAAGACAAATTATTGTAACTTGAACACTATAGCTACCTGTACACTGCATAAAACCTTATTATATCTTTACATACTCTAGACACCCAAAGGATTAAAGGTAGGCCTTTTTCACTTTACAGTATTTATAATACTATAATGTACTGTACAGTAAATTCTATAGTGCTATACTGAATAAATATATTTTACTTATTGCGCCATTGCGGGATTACGGTGCCGTTTGACTGCTCTAGTACTCTGAATGAAGGTGTGCGGTGGCCGTAGACTTTAAAATTGCTTAGTGTAAAAAATTGCTCAGTGTCGGCAGCCAGGAACGGAACCCCAGCCGCTAACCGAGGGCCACCTGTGTGTGTGTGTGTGTGTGTGTGTGTATATATATATATATATATATATATATATATATATATATATATATATATATATATATATATATATACACAGTGGGGCCCACGTATTCGCGTTCTCTGGATTCGCGGACTCCCTGATTCGCGGATTTTTTTCTGGACCATATCTAACCATCACCTATTCGCTGGATTTTCCGACGGTAAATAATCACTAATTAGTGTATTTTGATGTTATTTTCATGCCTAAATACATTTTTATGATACAAAAACGATTTACTGATTTTAAAATATTAATATTGATCAATACTGTATTAGTAAGTTTAATAAGATTACATGATATCACATAATAACTAATAATTCTCTCTCTCTCCCTTACTGGGATGTATGCTTTTTGTGTGATAAATGATTTACTAATTTTCTAATATTAATATTAACGTAAAGAGCAATTACTTCAAGAAAGAAGATACTACATTGAATTAATAAGATTTTAGTTTATAAATTTCAAAAATTATGTAAGAATGAAGGAAATCCCAGTCTTCACGCATCTTTCTTTCGAACTCCAGGTCTCTCTCTTTCTCTCTCTCTCTCTCTCTACTGAGATGAGAGATTTTTATGGTGCACGTATGTATAATATGTTTATTAATATTTTCATATGATAATAATAATAATAATAATAATAATAATAATAATAATAATAATAATATTATAATAATAATAATTGTAATTACAAAAATCATATGTGAAAGTATTTTACAAATGCTACGATAATTCTCTCTCTCTCTCTCTCTTAAGAGATGTATATTTTTTGGATGATGATTTACTAATTTTCAAAATCAATATTAATGTAAACAGCAATAATATAAATTCATTAAAGAAAATACTAAAGTGGATTACCAAGATTTTAGTTTATAAATATAAAATTATGTAAGAATGAAAGAAAATGCATTTTACCTCGCGTCTTTGATTTCCTGGGAGCCAAGCAGAGTTGGCTGGGGTCCAACAACTGTTGCCCTCTCGATGGTCACGTATTTTCTCTCTCTCTCTCTCTCTCTCTCTCTCTCTCTCTCTCTCTCTCTCTCTCTCTCTCTCTCTTTTACTGAGATGAGAATTTCTATGGTACATGTGTATGTTTATTAATATTTTTGCATAATGATAATAATAGTAATATGATTAATTTCAAAATTCATATGTTATAGTATTTTATAGAAGTACAATAATCTATCCATTTCAGTCTTTTAAATAAGGATAACCCCCCCCCTCTCTCTCTCTCTCTCTTTTGCCACACGAGATAGTGTGTCTTAGTGATAACTCTCGCCCTCTGTTTGGGCTGGAAATGTATGTATAAGTGTATCTTTAAGGACATTACTACATTTTATGGTAAAATAATAATATACAGCACTAGTTTACAAATAATATTTAGTTTCGTGAGATTAAACAGTTAACAATACATCTCTCTCTCTCTCTCTCTCTCTCTCTCTATCTCTCTCTCTCTCTCTCTCTCTCTTACTTACATATGTTTATTTGTTTTGTAGTATAAATAAATTATTTACCTTATAACTAATTTTCAAATATTAATAAGATTAATTAAAAAAAAGCTATTCCCAGTCTTTTTTATCCACTTGGAGGAATGTGGGCGGAGGAGTATATGACAGTTTGATATACGTATTGGCGGAGGGGAAGGAGTCGGAGTTTATGAGTTATTCTCTCTCTCTCTCTCTCTCTCTCTCTCTCGTCTCGCTCTCGCTCTCTCCTCTCTCTCTCTCTCTCTATTATTATTCTCTGTGTCTCAGAAATAATTCATAATTTTAACTCTTGGATGGTGCAGATTATAATGATGTTGCCATTCACTGGTCCTCTCTCTCTCTCTCTCCTCAATCCATCATCGCTCTCTCTCATCTCTCTCTCCAGGTCTCGCCCTTCCTCCCTTCTCTCTCTCTCGCTCCTCTCATCTCTCTCTCTCTCTCTCTCTCTCTCTCTCTGTTATTGGCTGTAGGTATATATTTTTAATGGTAAAATGTTTAAGATGACTTTGAAATGATATTAATAATATAACCTCAAAGATTAATACAGTAATAGGTTAGTAATTTTAGGTATATTTGAAGTAGGATGTTATTAAAGGTATACATTTGGTATCTGAACTTTCAAGATAGGCAAGTTACTTAAAGCATTTTTAATGGCTGGTTTTCTAACTATTCGCGGGTTTTAACTATTCACCGGGGTGTCTGGTACACATCCCCCGCGAATACGGGGGGAACACTGTATATATATATATATATACACAGTGGTATCTCGAGATACGAAAGGCTCAACTTACGAAAAACTCGAGATACGAAAGCCAATGCGAAAAATTTAACGGCTCTACATACGAAAAGTTTTCAAGATACGAAAGGTTTCTGAAAGTCCGAGATTCGCCCACATAACAATTTTGAAACTCGCGCCGTGCGCCGCCATCTTAGTACTACTAGTAGACTCAGCACCATCCTCCTGCTCTCCCATAGGTTCCTAATGCTAGTCACCGCCATGAGATCCTTCTCTCCTATTGGACAGCATCCCTCCTATCATGCATCTTATACGTACGAGGTGGCGTGCCTACCTCGGCCTCTTTGTACCAACATCTTTATCGTACTCACGCGGCGTTCGTTCGGTCCAACAATTTCGTTTAGTAACGTAAATTCGTTAAGTGATTTTGTTGCAGTACTATTATCGTGTTGTGCGAAAAGATAACGTAGTCATGGGTCCCAAGAAAGTTGAAATTCATGGAAACAAGCGCATGCTCTCTTTGGAGACAAAGATGGAGATCATCAAGAAATACGAAGTTGGTATGCGATTGAGTGTGATCACAAAGGAATATGGCCGTAATCCGTCGACAATAGGCACCATCCTTAAACAGAAGGATGCCATCAAAGCAGCTACACCGTCGAAGGGCATCACTATTTTGTCCAGCAAGAGGAGCCACGTGCACGACGAGATGGAATGGCTGCTCTTCGTCTAGATAAAAGACAAAGAAATCAATGGCGATACGGTAACGGAGACAGCAATCGCCCACAAGGCCAGTGCTATTTTCGGCGATTTGATTGCGCAGGCGGAAGACGACGGAGGGGAAGGGACTTCAACGCCAACCCCAGAGTTCAAGCTTTGCATGGCTGGTTTGAGAAATTCCGTAAACGGACTGGCATCCATTCGGTGGTGCGTCATGGGTAGGCTGCCAGCTCGGACACGAAAGCGGCCGAAACCTTTAAGAAAACTTTCAACGAGATGATGACCAAGGAAGGCTACAGTTCTAAGCAGGTTTTCAACTGTGATGAGACTGGTCTTTTTTTGGAAAAAAATGCCTTGTCGGACGTACATCACGGAGGAAGAGAAGAAGCTACCCGGGCATAAGCCTATGAAAGACAGGCTTATGCTTGCACTTTGTTCCAACGCCAATGGGGATTGCAAGGTGAAGCCCCTACTGGTGTATCATTCCGAGACTCTTCGAGCCTTCAAGGCCCACAAAGTGCTGAAGGAGAAGCTTCCAGTGATGTGGAGGGCTAATGCAAAAGCCTGGGTAACAAGGCTTTTGTTCACCGAGTGGGTAAATCTGTGTTTCGGCCCGACAGTGAAGAAATTTTTGGAAGAGAAGCGCCTCCCCCTGAAATGTCTGCTGGTGTTGGACAATGCCCCTCCCCACCCTCCTGGCCTCAAGGAAGATATCCTAGCAGAGTATTCCTTCGTTATGGTTCTTTTTCTTACGCCCTACACCACCCCTCTCCTCCAACCCATGGACCAGCAAGTGATAGCGAACTTTAAGAAGCTGTACACGAAACATCTTTTCAAGAGATGTTTTGTCATCACCGATACCACAAACCTCACCTTGCGTCAATTTTGGAAGGAGCATTTTGACATCGTCATTTGTATCCGACTCATCGACCAAGCTTGGCAGGAGGTTTCGAGGTGAACCTTGAATTCCTCGTGGAGGAAACTCTGACCTGATGCAGAGTCCGAAACAGTTGGCGATCCCGAAACTGTTTCCCAACCAGATCTTGACAAGATCGTTGCACTTGGCAAATCCATGGGGCTGGTCGTCAACGAGGACGACATCAACGACCTTCTCGAGGAGCACCAAGAGGAGCTTACGACGGATGACCTGAAGGAGTTGGAGGTCATGCAACATATCGTCGTTCAAGAGGAGTTCTCTAGCAGCGGCGAGGAGGAGGACGACGACCCTATGACAACGGCAGAAATTAAGGATGTTCTAGCCGCTTTTCATAAAGTGCAATCGTTTATCGAAAAAAGACACCCCGAAAAGGCTCACACAGGTCGTATGCTTGCGCAGTTCGATGACGTTTGCCTGAGTCGTTTCAGGAACATCGTGAAAAGTAGGCAGATGCAATCTTCCTTGGTTCGTTATTTTTTATAAGAGGCCTTCAGCATTAGCAGGA
>NC_087206.1:38888737-38908737 GCF_015104395.2 Macrobrachium nipponense
TACAGGAAATGACTATCGTACAGTACACTTGCACCCAATGGTGGCAGTGTTTACGAGTGGGAGTTTTCACCATCCTTGGTGTAATTTCAAACTTTTTCGAGTTATAAAAACTTTTGTAATGTTTTATTTATCCATAAGAACAATTGCATATTAGAAAAATTTACAGTATAGTACATAGAAAGTATTGAAAATGGGTAGTATAAAAAAGTTTAACTAGGTAAGTTGCTGTTTGCCTTGGCCCTAATGGAATTATTCCCTTAAGTTAAGTGTACTGAAGTCTGCGATTTTCCAGTTCTGCGAGGCCGTGGATCGACCAAATTCTCGCATGATTGGGGACCGTACTGTATGTATGGATGTATGTGACGCCTACTAAAAACCTAAATAATAATGGCACGAATGCCAGAAAGCACTCCCTAAATAGCGTAAACACTAACACCAGTACTTAACTTGGATGCAGATGGAGATTGACGATCCATAACGAAGGAAAAAATCCAAAATCGCAAAAACACAAGAGAAAGAAAAAACGTGTGCGTATAGCATACGGCTATCTGAAGGAATGACGCTACATAGTAGAACGGCTCCCCTTTTCTTGGGGGTTTTGATGTAGGAGAGGCTAATTGGAGTGGGTGCCGTGGTAGTGAGTTTCACTCGCCCCAGATCTATACCGACACCTTGTATATGAAGGTGAGCGAGCTGGAATATTCTGGCAGGTCAAATTTAGCAGTTCTATATATATATATATAATATATATATATATATATATATATATAATATATATTTATATATATATATTATATATATATATATATATATATAAATGTGTGTGTACAGTGGACCCTCCGTATTCACATTATCCGGATTCGCGGATTTCTCTCAGGAACGTTTCTCCGCATTTTTCGCGGAAAATTCGCCTATTTGCTGTATTTTCTATGAGAAATATCCACAAATTCCTGTTTTCTTTATCAATTTTATCATAAAATGCACTTTTTGTGATAAAACTATTAAAAAACCAAGTATAATCATTTTTAGTGGTTTTTCTTGAGTTTTAGCTAACAAAAAAGGCTGTTTTCAGCATTTTAAAAGGGGTTTCAACTATTCATGGGTTCTAACTATTCACGAATATGGGGGATCACTGTGTGTGTGTGTGTATGTATAATAATATATATATATATATACTATATATATATATATATATATATATATATATATATATATAATATATATATATATATTATATACATAATATATATATATATATTATATATATATATATATAATATACGTATATATATATACTATATATTATATATAATAATATATATATATTATAATTATTATATATATATAATAATAATATATATATATTATATAGGATATTCTATATATATATATATATTATATATATTATATTATATAATATAGATATTATGTATATAATAAGATTTAATATATATATATATATATAGAATATATATATATATAATAATATAATATATTATAATATAGATATATAATATATTATTATTAATTATATATATCTATATATATAATTATATATTATATATATATATATATATATAATTTATACAGTCAGCGCCATTTGTACTGAGAAAAGAGAAATCAGCTTGCAGAAAAAATAAATTTTAATTTATAAAAATAAAAAAAAATACTAACACTTATGCCGTCATTGCTACTTCCTGATGGGGAAGTCTTGGACTTGATGACCTTTTGGAGTCGCTGTGGAAGACTATCAGCCAAGTTCTGACAGTGGGTATGGGGTATTTCCCCCCAGACCTTCCTTACGAAGGCGGCGTTTCAAGATTCCCTAAAGGTTTTCTGTGGGGGACAGATCAGGTGATTGGCCAGGCCAGTCATGCATAAATTCAACCTCGTTGTCAGAGAAGCCACCTTGTTTGGATGCCCATTGAAGTGTGGCAAGGGGCGCCGTCCTGCTGAAGGATCTCACAGCCGGTTTTGGAGAAAGACTGCTAAATTGTCCTTTAGCAGCTTAATATAACGCTCAGAATTAAGCATTTGGCATCTAGGAAGCATGACAAGATTCCCTAGTCCACTCTAGCCAAAGGAGCCCCACACCATGAGGTAGGGCGGATGCTTAACGCTGGTACTCACTGTCAAGCTGTGGGTACACGCTGACGAAGTGCGTGACTTCCAAACCTTCATGCCCTTGTTCTCACTGATGCAGAACGTTGCTTCATCAGTCCAAAGGACCTTATACCACTGTACAAGGTCCCAGTCCTTATGGTCCTTGGCAAATTGAACTTGATGGCGATGTTGCTTAGCAGTCATGAGGGGCTTGACTCGCGCTTTCACCTTGGAATATTCTAGATGCTTCTGGATGTTGCGCTGAATTGTCCTTACAGACACATTTCTAAGGAGCTTAGGGTATTTTCTTTCAATTCCTTTGCAGTAATTGAAGGATTAAGGTCCAACTGATGCCTTAAAAGCCTTAAAGTCTTCGTAGGAATCTTCAAAGACCTACCCTTGCCGTGTTTGTGTTCGGATACAAAATTTAGGATATGAAAGTCACTGATAATAAAGTGCAGATTCTGAGAAGTTTAGTACTATTGTAGTTGACTTACGATAGGCTAACTCAGGAATGTAGGCTAAATGTGTTAAATAAAGTACATTAAAGAAAGTTAATACAGAGTAATGTTATAAGTAATAAAATTATAAAAAGCAACATCAGAGCGTACCCAAGTAGTAGGCTAAGTCAGAAACTAGGCTATTTGTATGTGGAATTACCTTGCAAGACTATGTTTACCTACAAGCTTAATTTTTTAGGGATATATTCTATATTCTGGATTTTCTGTGGTCCAGCAATGGCCTGGTCCGAAGGTTTCAAGATTTAAGAGTTTGAACTGTATGTATAGCCTGTTTTTGGAAAAGTGCAAGAGTTTGGCACTGTACGAAGCCTAGGCTTTGGATTTCCAGACAACAAACAATAAATAGAAATATTGTTTTACTTATTTGAGAATCTTTTATTATTTCTATATTGAAAAAGTGCAAACTTTTGGAACTAGGCTAATATTCTTTGGATTCCCTGACAATGAAGTAACAAAGTACCATTTCTTTCCACAGAAGTCGGCAGACTTTTATTTTTGTATAATAATGACAATACATATAAATGTTGTTTTACTTATCTGAGACTCTTTTATTGCTATGTTATTTCTACATTTATGGATGTTCTAGGCTATAATAAGTGAAAACTACATTTCCCGAACATAAAGTACTGACTGCCATTTGTATTTTGTCAGCTGATAACTCTTCATTTACGATTCACAAAGAATCATGTATTTTTTGGTAAAATGATACTGTAAATGGAAAACTTAAATCATGCAATATATTTAATAAAAAAAAAATTTGTGAATTAAATATCATAAAATAGAAAATTACTTTAATGACATCAAAGACTGTTCTCATCAAAGCTAGCAAATATCTGCTAGGATTCTTCTTCGGTTATAAATGGCATTACAGTCCCTGGTTTTCAGTGGACTCGGTTAATGGCGATCCAGTTTTATGGGGCTAGCACCATAATATCGGTGATTTAAGATGCCATAATGGGCCGAGTTTCAGTTATCAGCGCCATAAGGTGCCAATAATAGAGTTGCGGTGCCATAACATACCTAGCAGAGTTGCCATTAACCGGTTATCAGCGCCAGTAACTTAAACTCAGCACCATAAGCACCATTAATTGCAGAGTTTCCGTTAATAGCAGTTTTCGCTTATCAGCACCCTGCTGATAACCGGGGAATGGCCTCACTTAGATAAAAGTTGATTTCATTGATATGGAATTATTCCTTGAATAGGATATCTATTATGAAGATATACCAAATAGAGTAGAAGGCAAAAATTGTTTGATTACCTTCATTATCAGTTTATTTCATAATGTGAAACTTATCATCTACGTAAGTGGTTTTCACACCTAGGCCAGAGGCTATACTGATAAGCACCACTTAGGGGATGGAGAGAGAGAGAAAAAAACAAAAAGCTTTAATGAATGACCCTCTTCAGTTCATTAAAGCAAGGTTTCATTGTGTGTGTGTGTGTGTGTGTGTTTGTGTGTGTGTGTGTGTGTGTGTGTGTACAGGCAGTCCCCGGTTATTGGTGGGGGGTTCCATTCCCTGGGGTGTGCTGACAAGCGAAAACCGCCATTAACCGATATATATATATATTATATATATATATATATATATATATATATATATATATATATATATATATATATATATATAATATATATATATATATACAGTATATTAATAATTACCACATCACCATGGTTCATATAAATCATTCGAGCTACAAATGTCCTTTAATATCTAATTCACTCTACCTCAGAATTGATATATTTTCATATATGTACCAAAGGGGAATTTTTAGTTGATAATAATTTCGTCCTCTGATGGGATTGAACCACCGTCCAATGGACAGGCACAAAATCAAGACCGACTTTGACGTTACCAATTCGGCTAACAGTGAGGCTATAAGTTTATATCGATCCTGACCTTACAAATCACCATCGAACTCGGTTTTTTCGTAATTAGAATCGATATGAAACCCCCTCTACCATATTAGCCAATTCATTTCATCTGGACATCGCACACGACACGCTTAATCATATCCAGTCGTCTTTATACATTCTTACAATGGGCAAAGTTCAATAACAAAGGGAATTTTTTCAATTTTACATAATGAAATTAAACTAAACTAATATTAGGATTTGTCCTGCAGTAAAACTGAAATAGAAAAGTACATTACAAAAATCTCACTATCTCCAGTTCACACTTTCTAAATTACTTTTCTATTTCAGTAATAATGAAAAAACCAACCATAATAATGGTCTTGGTTTGTTTATTATTTATATAAATGAAGTAACTGTCTTGCTTCCAGTGTAAAAATTATTTTAGAAAAGGTTACAAATACTACAATATTCAATTCCATTTCCTGTGAAATGCGCTATAATAACAAGTTTCTATACCACCGTTCTTTAATTTTTCATATTTCATGAAGCTCTATCAATTAAGTTTTACATGGTATTGTTAGAAGTATTGTACAAAATGCAATATGTAGAATAAGGACAGGGTCCTCATTAATTTTTCCTGATTCATTTTAATATGGGAACTATCCAGCCTGACATTTCTTTGAAATTTGTTAAATTGTTCTTCCTGAGAGAGAGAGAGAGAGAGAGAGAGAGAGAGAGAGAGAGAGAGAGAGAGAGAGAGAGAGAGAGAGAGAGAGAGAGAGAGAATTTGACTTCAGCTTATTGTGTTGAAAAATCTACCAATAATTCTCAGTCAAGATATCCTTCAATTTCAACCTGCATATTTTCAAAGCAAAATCCCAAAATAATGAAATAGTTGAGAGGTAAGAGAACATGTTAATGAAATTCTTCACCACAGCTTAATCCCTACTAAGGGTCACTTCTTTAATGAACCCCCAGTTGTTTCATCTTGATTGCCTCACATCATAATTAGTTTTGGCATATGTTATCTACGCATACATCTGCCAAAACTAATTGTGGACAGATACCCTTTTTGCCCTATCTGTCTAGGGGTGGAACTGGCACTGGGATGTTCTGGTTTCACATATACATACAGTATAACAAGCCAAGAGATTGACAACCTGTCAACTTTTCACCATTTTGGGAGTCTGCTTTAGATATAGGTTGAAAAGTAAAGGATCTTATTTTGGCACCTAAGAATTGTTGGCAGATTTTTCATTAATAATAACTCATTATTAGCTCTTGATGGATACACACACACATAAAACCATGTAAATTTAAGGGCATAATAAAATATCAAGTCAAATTACAAGATATATTGATTGTAACTATACATTAACCACACTTTCTTTTCCTATACAAAAGATTATGATGCATAACATTTCCAGAGCTACAGTGTGAAGAAAAGCTTATACAGTATACTGGACTATACATATAAAAAAATTTTAATCTATCCCTAGAGTGAATTGACCCTGTGGGACTGTAGATTACCAGCGATTAAAATTTATGTCAATTCTAAACACTGTATTCACAAAAATTGAAGTGTGTTTCTTGTCCATAATTCTAAATGCCACTTCACATGCGTCTCCCATAAAAAAGCATTTCAAAAGAAAATTACAATGTTGTAAATGAATTACTATATTCAAATAAGCCCATTTTATCTATCTAATAAAGTAGAGAACAAAGAAAAACAATTGCTTACTGACATCACAAAATGCACATACAGTAATACTACCCTTTCCCAACCCAGAAGTTTTAGGGAAAACAAAACTATGGTATGTAACTATAAAAAGAAAATGGAAAATGAACAAGGATTGTTAAAAAAAATTGGTTATATACTAATATGCACTGGATACTATCTACTGTCAAGACTGGGAACACAACTCATCTGGAAACTATTCAACAAGAAATGCCATCATGAAAGGGATTTCAAAGTAAACTTTAACAGATCGAATTACAAACTTTACAAGCCATATATATATATACACATATATGTTTAAGTATAACAATTCTGATGAACTAAACTAAAGCATTTTCAAAGGATATTCCTAAAGATTCAATGCCCTACAATAGACAACCAAGTTGTTGATAAATACAATGCTCAGATGGGGAACAGTTGCTAGTGTGTGGTTTTTCCTAGTGTGATTCCATACTTGTTATATTCAGAGACTAAAATTATATGTAAAAGAAAGGCATTAAGGATAATTGAAAAACTATTGTCTTTAAGTGAGAACTCATATGAAGACTGTGTACATACATATACTATGTACGTACTAGTTCTGGCAAAAATTTCACTAAAGGTATTTCTTCAATGTTTCCCCCCAAAAATGAGCAACTAGTTACTGTAAGAGTGGCAAAATTTACTTTTTTGTAATAAAAGACAGATCATGACAAACTTTAATTAATCAATCTAAACAAACTGCACATTAAGTACGGTAGCAATCCTGATACTGCAAGGTAATTCCATTAAAAAAAATAAATAAATAAAATAAAAAAAAACAACAACAACAACAACAACAACAGTAACCCTTGAATTCATTAAACAAAATGAAACTCAGTCCTAAGCAAGGCCTGCAATCACATCAAAAGGGCATGGTTATTCAAACTATGAAAAACATGCTTCTAGGTCAACAAAGTCACTGGAATATTAGGGGAAGGTAAAGCTTTCATGAAATTTCACCAAAATTTTATCTTTTCACTTCAAGTCTTGCTGAGAGAAACATTTTCAGTCAACATTACCATACTGAGAAGGCCAAATAGCTGTTATTAATCATTTACTTGACATTATTATCAGTACATACTCTCAAAATAATTAAGCATAGTCGGTATCACAGTGATAGTAAGGGCAACAAATCTCCAACAGCCACCTATATTTTAGCTTTATCACTTACATTTCTGTCAACTTACGATGAACTCAACATCTGAACAGCATGCTGCTTCATCATATGAACTTGCAGAGTATACTTTCGAGAAGTACGATAAGAACATATTGCACAAACAAAAGGCTTTTCTCCTGTGTGTATTCTTTCATGCTTATTCATTGCATGTTTGGTTGAAGACTTATAGGTACATAAAGGGCAAGAATATGGTTTCTCTCCCGTGTGAGTACGAATGTGTCTTTGCATATTGTCTTTTCTAACTGTTGTTAGATCACAGTAAGGGCACCTGTGCCTCTTGCGGGTTGATTCTTCACTTCTTCCATCACTACTGCTCTTCTCCACCTGCAGAAAAGGCCCAAGCTTAGTTTAAAAAAAAAAAAAAAAAAAAAAAAAAAAAAAAAAAAAAAAAAAAACACACACACACACACACACACACCTGCTCACTTTACACTCTTGCAACAGAAAAAGGAATAAAAGGCTTTTTTGTCTCACAAAAATGCAAAATAATGAATTTTTTTTACAAATGATGCTTGGCTCTTGTAATTGAAGCAGTCAGTCAGTGATGGCCTTCAAAGGAAAATAACAAGATGGTCTGACAAAAATTACAAACTTCCACACCTCACCATTTACAGCATTGTGTTTCATGTAAACATTGGAACTAGACGCACTGCCTGTAAGTAACAGAACATTATAATACGCAAGTGCAGAATCTTTATTTCACAAATATGATCCAATATACCTCTACAGAAAAGATCTAAGGTTGTGCAATATAAAAAAAACATATCACATACTCTTGTTTGGTTATATCATACTGACAAAACCAGACAAAAAACGAAGTCAATTTACTTTTCAATGTGACACAATCCACCTGCTATACATACATAAGTCTTTTGATGATTTAAAACAGATTCTGAGGCTGCTTCACCTATGATTCTCTCTCCTTAATACTTCATAAATGGACACCAAAACTGATGTACAATATGTCTAAAGAATCCCAATTTATCAAATTTGTTGGAAATCATAAGAGAAATAACAAACTGGTTCTTTGGCTGTCCAACAATATTCCTATATACTGAATCAAAGTGCATGCTACAAAGGAGTCTAAATGATCCCCAATCTGTATTATGAAATAAATAAATTTTCATAATAAAAATTGTTTGGACACTCGCCTACTAGTATTAAAGAAAGCTTATACTTCCTCATCTACCAGAGCAGAGATATTAGCTACTTTTAATACTAGGTCATATTCATCACAAATTAAATTAGTACGTACTTGAAAAGCTATACACAGTGTATGAATCTATACTCTATCTTATGCATATTTTCTAACCCTCATTTTAAAATCTGCACAGACATGAAATTTATGCACACGTACAAGCACACCATCCAGTACATACAAAGTAAAATACAGTGCACTAAAACTTATTCTTTGTTCTTAATAACAGGAAACTTTGTTTATAGGTTCATGAACAATTCTGGTTATTCAGTATTAAAGAACTGTGTCTTTCATACAAAGTGATAACCTTGAATGTTTGTTTCTTCAATCACAAATTTACAGCCAAGAAATGCAATCAGACTACTTTTCTATTCCAAAGTCAATAATAATACATCTGTTTCTTTTCATTCTTCAAGATGCTATCTCCTTTACTCTTTTCTTCTTTTCTTTATTTGACTTTCAGATCATATCCTTTCTTGCTTGTATCATTTAAACCTAGTATCCCAAACTTGCAGATATGAATTAATTATAAGTGCAGTACATGGAAGTGTAGAAAAGGTAAATATTTCTCCTATAGTGTGATACTAAACCATAACATTTTAAGAAGGCATACAAGTGTTAAATTTAAAACATTATAAAGTAGTCAAAAGGCAATAAATATACTTCCACATGCTCTTAGTATGTGCACTACTACTTTGTCTGGTTCACCATTCACAGATTTGGCTTTTCATATTGTGTCTACGAATGTATTCCTCCACTTGGTTTTGAGTTTGCTTTACTTTCTTTTAAATGTATACTGTATTTCAATACCACAATAAAACTTGAGTTTCCAACTGCACTGTGCCATATTTCTAAGGCTAACCACACATCTTTTTACAACATAGTTATTAATGCTGTTACATATTATTAATTTACTATATAAATTTCTTTCTCAATAAACTGCAACCTGAACTAGAAAAAAATGTCAGTTACTGCCTGGAACTATTTAAAATCTTTCTGCCTTGTTAAAGGTGACTAAACTCACAGATTACGCTACTACCATAAAATACAACTAAGAATTAGGTTCAATTTTATAAAAGTAACCCTCCCTACTTTGGCACAACTTCACAACAATTGGGGTTCTAATACAAGTTTCTGAATCAACTGAGCAAGATACCGCACATCGCAACAGGGGACCTTTACACTAACCACTCTTTGTCTGCATTCTCGTTTCCATGAATCTTAATATGAGAAGGGGCCCAACAGAAATGGATGGACTTAAAGCAACTTGAAACAACATAGCTGATGAAAAATAACATTCTGAATTAAGCGATGAAAGCCTTAAACTGACATATAGATATGAAAAAATCTTATCTGGGGACTGTCACAAAAGCCTATTTTAACAGTGAAACATAAAATTATTCCACCTAATGTTCTGCAACTATGTAATAATTGATTTTTTCAGCTTTCCTACAACTTTATTATTTTCTTTTTGCTTGATTGACTTTCTTCACAACCAAAGAGCAAACTCTACCAAGGGAAGGATTTTTCTCGGCAACATTGCATGATATGAACATAACAACAAACTGTTAAATCCAGATACGACTATAAATTATGAATAGTACTTCATAAACTTGTTCCAGTAAAGATCAATGAATATACAGAGTGAGAGAAGGCAAGGAGAGACAGTAATATGAGAAAATGTCATCTGTAAGATTCACATTCCCGTGCATGAGACTCAAAATGCTGGTTTCCAGTCCACTGCAGCTAACTTGTGAAGTACATCAAACTAATATTCAAGGACATTGTCAATGCTGTTCAAAATTGGTAACATTTGTATGGAATACACCTAAAGGGTCAGTAAGTTGTTTATTAACTTTTGAAACTAGCTTCCACAGAAAAGAAACTGATAATCAATATACTATAAAAGTTAACAAACTATGTATATTAACTTCTCATGATGTAGCCTTGTTCTTATGCAAAACTTGACAACAGCAAAATTCTTCTTCGAACTTCGTCAGTTTGCTGACTCACACACTTTCAAGATTTCTACATCTCAAATAAGGTGCAAGTATTCAAACATCTGAATAAAAAAAGACTATTTAAAGTTTATGATTAAGCAAGACAGACAATTCCCCAACTCTAAAGTGAGAGGAAAGAGACTTCTTGTACAGGCAGTCCTTGGTTATTGGCAGTAGTTCTGTTCTGACAACTTGATCATCAGCGAAAATTGCCGATAACTGAAAATTGGTGATTTGTGGCGCTTATGGTGCCTCTGTTAGGTATGTATCAGCACCATATCTCTATTATAAGAGCTGAAAACCAGAAATCGGCAAATTATGTTTATGAAAATCACAGATTTTTGGCGCTTTACAAGCTCCATAAAACTGGATTGCCGACAACCAGCAACTGCCTGTGTTCAGCAGTGGAGCACCAACAAATTGTGGATGCTAATGTTATGCAAAGTATAAGTAACAAGCTCAAGGGGTAAACACAACAGGGGGAGTTCTTCGTTTATACCTTATTTATAGCAGATGGCCAAGATGATATAGTCCAGATAATATAAACCATTTTTGCTGTCAGGAAAAATGGACCATCCCCTTTGGAGCAATCTTGCCTAAAGATAAACATCTTAACATTATTTTGACATCAAAGAGAACTTTTTTTCCAGTAATAGTAAAACAAAATTGGAAAAATTGAAAGAGAAAGATCCCTCAAAAATTCTGACATCCAAGCAAGAAATCAGTAAAATATTTTGATAATAGTACAATGGACTCCCTTTATTTGGGGCGTACCAGACTCCAGCAAGCACATGGCTAAAACCTACAAATACTTAAAACCCCTCTAAAAATCCTTATAATTACATATTCTGATAGTTTAAACATAAGAAAAACCTTCTAAAAATGCTAGTAACTGAATATCTTAATAGTTTTATCACAAAAAGTGCATTTAGTCATAAACTGATGTGAAAATATATTATTTAATGAATATTTCTCAGTGAAAAGTACCATGAATAGATGAATTTTCCGCAAAAAATGGGTAAATATATTCCATAGAGAAACCCGCGAATAGCTGAGTCTCCGAATCTTGAGAACACGATTACAAGGGGTTCACTGTATTCTAATGCATATGACACAGAGATCATTAACTTTGCACATAAGCAAGCCTGGTAATGAATTGTTTCCTGGCAGCATTATATGACATTGCAGTGAAAAAAATCTGCGGTCCAAGGATATACCAAGTATAGAAATACAGGCGTTCCTCGGTTATTGGCTGCTTCGCTCTATGGCGCTTCGGTTTTATGGTGGTTTTTGAAAGTATTAATTAAAAAAATAAGGTTTCTTATGGTGCCATAAGCCACCAGTCTGCTATGGTATACAATAAGCCTGCTATGTATCGGGGCGCCATAAAGCAAAAATTGCCATTAAGCTTAATGGCGTCCAGCCAAGAACGGAACCACTGCTGATAACTGGAGACCACCTGTAACTAGTTTACAATTATGCAGTCCCTGGTTATTGGTGATCCAGTTTCATGGTGCTTGATTTTCAGCACTGATATGCACTGATAATCGGGTAATGGCACATACATCTAACAGAGGCATTGATCTCTGGTAATCAGCAATTTTCGCTTATCGTCACATTGTCGAAGAGGAACCCCTGCTGATACCCAGGGACTGCCTGTAATAACAAGATACACGTACTTAACTATACGAAGCAAATAATCACAGAGCAATAATGCATAGAATTAGACAAGTTTGGCTATAATTCGAGACCATAATTGGATATTTCATATTTTTGGGGCCTAAAATCCTTCCCAAGAGCAAGCTGAATATTGATGGGACCCATTTTAGGTGTGCATCAATTTTTTTTTTGACATACATTCTTGGAACTGTGTAGTTATCTGGATACTGCTTCCTGGAATATAATATGTATTCTCATGTTTAGGAGCAACGATGAATGAAGACAAGTCAAAATGCTAAGACGACAACGTATGAAGCAGCAAGTACCAATCTGGATGAACTCAAACACTGGAGTGATGGGATGCTGCTCTATGAACGCAGCAGTTGTGGGTTGTTCGATATTCCTACGCCGGGTGTATGCTTGAGTGACCCAGGCAGTGGCCAAGTCATTCTCCGGTCAATTACTACAGCACAGAGCACAGTATACACAAAAAAAAACAGTTCCCGTCACAGTGCTTATGCCAATGGTAATTGGTCAACGGTGACTTCAACCAGTTAACATCGCCATTAAACACAGTATGTATTCATTAGACATAACGGTGCTTGCATTGCTGTTAACCAAAAAATTGTGCTGTAAAAATACCTTATCTTTTAATGAATATTTTCGACGACTGCCACAAAACCGATTTGACACTTGCTTATTTAAATTTCTTAGTTTTCAACTCTCTTTGGTTTGGAAATTATTAAAGACAAAAATAAATTCAACACTTGTCAGTAATTATTGTGCACTTTCCTTTCTTTTCACAGGGGACGTTAAGCAGGCATCTGTCAACTTACATAATTCATAAAACAAGGGTCGCAACAATAATTTTATCATGTTTTTTTTACTTTCATGATTGCAAGGACAAATTATAGCCTAAATCTGCCATTATTGTGACTATTCGAAATTATCCAACCTTTCATTTAGTTATTGTCTTTCATGGTACTGAAAAGTTTCTCAGTCTCTAAAAACCATGAAGCTTTTTACAGTACTACTCAGAATTGAAAGATTTAACCCTTGATGAATGGACATGCTCACATGAGTAGCAATACATAACAAGATTTGTCTGGATGATGGAGTGACTCATGGTGAGTAACAATACGTGTTACACACCATCCATTTTGGGAGAACCAAGCGGGGAGGTGCCATTACTTCTACAACCTATAAATTCACTACAGGCAATTCCGGTGATCGACAGGGATTCCATTCTCAGAGGGGTGCTGATAAGCGAAAACCGCCATTAATGAAAACTCGGTGACTTATGGCGCTTGTGGCACTGATAACTGGTTAATGATGCTGATAACCAGTGAATGGCACCTCTGTTAGGTATATTATCCTGCCATAACTCTATTATCAGTGCCTCATGGCACCGAAAACTGAAACTCGGTGCGTTACGGCACCATAAACTGCCATTGTTATGGCACCAGACAAGCACCATAAAACCAGATTGCCATTAACCGAGTCCACCAATAACCAACGACTGCCTGTAATGGCAACTTTCAGACTAGCTAAAATCCAATGGGCAGCTCATGAGAGACTTTGTTGGGATCTTAACTTCAAGGGAGAATGTTGTAGTGCCTCTCTGTCTCACGAAACGTCTTTTTGTAAATTTCCTCATAAATATACCAAGGGGTTGCTGTTGGTTTTAGCTCTTACCTTTAATGATAGTATGTCAGTTACAAATGTAATTTTGCAATGAAAAGTACAAAGAAATACGTATTTGAAAAACCGTGTATAAATCCAAAACTGTTATTGCATCTTCGTTCTCTGTAAATTTACGTAAACATCTTACAAGAAATAAGCTCAGAATTTGTTACTAATTTTATTTCTTATCTGTTTTGATATTTTGTGAGGTATACTTATAATTTTAAAAAATAAAATAAATTTATTTATCAGAAAAATCATATATACTTCGTAAAATTTACGACTATCTTGTACAAGAGGACCCACATGGGGTTGTAAATTTTAGTCATTTTCAACTTGTCATGGAAGGTAGGGAAAATGTTTTAGTTTTTTTTTTTTTACGCCATGTGGTGTATTTGCATATTTTCCTCTTTCCATTGAGGTGTTGTTCTTAAATCGGCCAACTTCAAAGTTTACCCGGCCTGGGGTGCTGCATATCAATTTATTACCCTGTCCATTTAGGTTTTTAAAAAATGCATATTCTTACAAAAATACTGTAACAGACATAAGCACAGAAATTAAAAAAAAATCCATACATGTGTACCCTACAACAGAACTAATACCCAAGATTGTGGAAAGCCATGACACAATACAAAGTAGCCCCTATAGTATTTGATCTATCTGCCATGAACAATGCAAACCATGCCCTTTAGAAGGGAATTTATTTATGGAAAAGCAGCAAAGAAAATAAAACCGTGAATAAGAAAAAATTTTTATTTCTTCTGACATCTGCACACAATTACAGGCATGTCAAATGCAGTTAGAATATTATACAAATATAACAGACTAAGCTGCTCTTGAAACTTCTCTGGACAGTGTATGAAGCCTTAAAAACCAAATCAAGAAGCAAATATTTTTTCAAACTTTTAAATTACTTAATTACAAAAACTTTGGATAAAAAACTACAAATGAATTTGCAGGGTTACATGTGCTTGTTGATTAAATCTATAAAGCAAAAACTTAATCTGTTCTTCCTAAAAATAATGGTTCATTTTCAAATAGACCTCAAAACATTTTTTCAATTGATTGTTGTTTGTTTTTTGCTACCAAATAAACACAGTCCTATCATCAACTCGGTTTTACCATTTTGACAGTGAACTACAGTGAAGACCTAACTGGACCGTTTTGTAGTTCAATAGCACCATATCTGTAGACTGGATACCTAAGCAGTAGGAAGTTACTATTACAGTGATGTTCATAATTTCTTATGTATGGTGTGCCTGCATATGGTAATCCAGTCGAGTCTTTTGGAGGGTACGAAATGGACACAGATAACAAGTGTGAGTCTTTTCATTCATGTGTAATTTTAAATGTCTATTCAATGAATTCTTCACTGTTGATCGATAAAAACAATATGGGCATGCATACGGCTTCTCTCCTGTGTGTGTGCGAACATGCTTCTGAACGTAATCTCTCCTTGGAGCACTATAAGAACAATAGTTACATTGGTAAGAGTCGCCAACAACCTGTATGCCAGTAGTCCTCAATTCCTCAGAGTTCGGGGTTACCTGCAGAAAATACCGAACTTGAGTACTGAGAATATGTAATTTATGCACTCATAAAATGTGGCAGTTTTTCAAGGGAAATTTTGATACATACATCTAAATACACAAACAAACTTTAATGAACAATGTTACTCATGTTCATAATACCCTTTGGTCCATCAATGCGCTTGCACAAACACTATCTTGTCAAGATAAGAAGAGTGACATGAGCTAAGTGCTTGTACCACTAAAGTATTCATTATCTTTTGTAATTTATTCATATTTTTGTTTCCATAACTATCTATGTAATACAGCAAATGATGATTGCACCTAAGGGAAATTATACATCGAACAACTGCAATTAATCATTTAAAGCAGTAGGCTAAAAATGCTGTGAAATGAGCTACACTACAAAAAACAAAACTATTAAGATTGGTATACGTCACCGCAAGAGCAAAAATCAAGTACGTACTGCAAAATTTATTTCAGTATGGCTAAGGCTTTTGAAAATATTCTAAATTAATACCTTGGATCTTTCATACTGTGTTCCTACACATACAAGCTGTCCCCCAGTTGTCGGCAGGGGTTCCGTTCTCGGTGGGTGCTAAGCAAAAAAAATGCCATTAACCAAAGCTCTGCAATTATGGCACTTATGGTGCCAATAACCAGTTAATGGCACCTCTCTTATGTATGTTAAGACACCATATCTCTACTAACAGCACCTTATGGTGCTGATAACCGAATCTTGGCCCATTATGGCTTAATAAATTGCCGATTTTATGGTGCTAGACAAACGCCATAAAACCAGCTTGCCGATAACCGGGGACTGCCTGTATTTTATAGTATCCACTGCCAAGGTCTTAAGAAATAAATATACACTAGTCTTTTCAGCAAACAAATTCAAGATGGAACATTAGTTTTAGCAGTTTTGCAATGGTTATGACATGCTTCTAGGACTAACCTACTTTCAACTTAGAAACTTCCTCTATCAAACAGTGGAAAGAAGTGGAAACTTATTTCAGTTTATAAATGCCCCTTAAGAGTCATGGTAAGATTTAATCGTTCCTAGCATACAATAAGTAATAATCTTCATTTCCAGTAGGTTCACAAAAGGGCCTCCTGTAGTTTTGTAATTAACCATTTTCAAAATAATTAGTCAAGCTGAATTAGCAGATCATTATTCAACTCTTCGCTATTCAAGATAAATGGCTTCCTAGAGTAATAAAACATATGATAACCTGCCAAACCATTTTCTGCCTATCTGCAAGCTGAAACTTCTATATAATTTCAGCATTGTGAAACTGCCTTTCTTTAGCAACCCAACAACAGCAGTAAAGAAACAATTGAATTACATCTAAACCAGTCAAAATAAGACATGAAGAAAACAACTGGCTCAAGTGTCACATAATACACATTAGTGAGAAAACTTAATGATAAAATGGTTTATGGACTTGCATGTGCTTGTTATAAGAATGCTTATGTGCAGTTCTGAAAGAGCAAATGATGCATGCAAATGGTTTCTCTCCTGTATGTTGCCTCCTGTGCGAGTTTAAAGCCTCCTTTGTTGATGACCGATATGAACAGTAAGAACAAGCATATGGCTTCTCTCCAGTATGCGTCCTTATGTGCTTTAAAATGTAGTCCTTCCTAACAGCAGTATGAGGACAATAGTTGCAATGAAAGACTCCTTCAGTTGCAGTATATCCACAATGCGTCCAACTGTGTAAGTTCAAATCCACCTGAAGGAAAGGCATGCTTAGTGAACCATCAGGGAAGACATGGACATTTAAATGATCAAAAAGAAAAAGTACTTAATATAAGACAAGATATGAGAGAAGAGAGGAGGAGAGAGACCGGAAGGACGAGAGAGAGTGAGAGAAGGAGAGGAGGAGAGAGAGAGAGAGGAGAGAGAGAGCATTTATGATGTTTCAAATAAATGTAGGACTTGGGTTACCTCAACTCTCTAATCATACACGAATGAAATTATGTCTACAGTGAACCTGCTGTATTCACAGACTACAGATTTGCAGACGTGTATTTGTGGTATTTTTCTATGAGATACTGTACTTCAATTTTCAATGAAAACTTTATTTCATATATAATGTTAGGTTCATGTATGGTACAACAGGGGAATTTGATGATACGTACTGTGATCCATTTCATAACCACCTCAAAGAGATGACATACATAACAAGCACAACATAAACAAACAAATCAGGAAAAGGCTGTTTTGCAATTTTGGGGGATTTTAATATGTATAGGGTATACAGGCAGTCCCTGGGTATCAGCGGACTTGGTTTATGGCACTAGACTAGCGCCATAAAATCGGCAACTTATGGCGCTATAATGGCTGAGTTTCGCGTATCAGCACCATAACATACCTAACAGAGTTAACATTAACCAGTTATTGGAGCCATAAGCGACAAAAATTGCAGATTTTCAGTTAATGGCAGTTTTTGCTTATCAGCACCCCACTGAAAATGGAACTCCCCCCAATAATTGGGGACGACTGCCTGCATTGGTTTAAATAAATATTATTCTAGTAATAAACCATTTCTTTTAGTCACTAAAAAATCATTCTCATTATTTCACAAGTAAGCTTCCATCAGCTGCTCTGAGAAACACTAGCCCAGCCTACTTAAATGTATACAGCAGATGATCAGTTCTTTTCATATTAGGATGCTAGTACTAATATGATAATACTACATATAAATGGATCCAGTAAGTAAAATGTCAGTTTCATTATGAGTGTAACACCCACCCAAGGCCAATAGTTCACCCTTACATTAATCCTTCAATTATATTGACACAGCATTAACAAAGACAAAGGGCAGTCATGCAATGGCAAAATCCCAATAAGGGCAAGTAAGCAAAAACCCAAGGGTGTCCAAGGGCAACTCCATACCCTTCCTTAAACTACCTTGTCAATACAATACCACATAACTATAAACATTTAATATGCTTATAAAGAAAACCATCACACTTTAAACTGAAAACTTTATGTAAAAGGTAATTATCTAAAATGGTCCCCCCATATTTGCAGGGGATCCATACCAGACCTCCCCGAGGAATAGTTGGAACTCCTATAAAAAAAAAAAAGCTTAAAATGGCATATTTTGTTAGTTAGGTAAACTCAAGAAAAACCCACTAAAAATGTTTATACCTGGATTTTTTCAGTTCCACTAAAAATGTTTATAACTGGATTTTTTAAGTTCCACTAAAAATGTTTATACCTAGAGTTTTTAAGTTTTATCACAAAAAGTGCACTTTATGATGACATAGATAAAAAAGAAACATTAATTTATGGATATTTCTCATGGAAAAATACTGTGAAAAGGGGAATAATGGGGGGATATGTTCCAAAGTTATCTGCAAATCCAGAAAACGCAAATATATGAGGTCCACTGTACTTTTTTCCCCCTATTTGTAACATAATATACGACTAGATAAATACACTTTGAAAAACATTGTACCCACCTTTATTTCTCTCTTGTAAATGACACAATTCAGTTGGTTTAACCAAAGCCTACCATGGTTTTATGATCATTTTCCTATTTTCTTACAGCAAACTTCTTAGCAGTTGCTTCCATATTGTACAGTATGTATTTCTATATGTACACTAGACACAAACTGTATACTATTGTTTTTTTGTTTGTTTGTTTGTATGGCATTTTAACGTTGCATGGAACCACTGGTTTTTCAGCAATGGGACCAACACAAGATCTAACACCATAGCTTGAAACAGGTTCGAATACGGGATTTCAAGCCTTCAGAGCATCGATACAGTCATTTTCTGGCTGAAAACTTCTACCATGTGGTTGCCATATCCAGCACTAACTAAAATCCGCCAAATTTTGGGTTACGCCCATCTGGCAAGGGACATCTTGATTATCATCTTGATTTTTACAAAGGTGGACTAACAGGCAGTGAATCACCTGCATTCGTGTACTCGCATGTTCGTGGATTTTTCTCTGAAACATATACAGGCAGTTCCAGGGGATTGGTGGTCTCAGTTAATGGCGATCCGGTTTTCTGGCGCTTGTCTTGCACCATACAATTGGCGATATATGGCACCATAACAGGTCGAGTTTTGGTTATCAGTGACATAAGGTGCCGATAAAAGAGTTATGCCACCATAACATACCTAATAGAGGTGCCATTAACCATAACTCATTGCCATAAGCACCCTAAATCACCAAGTTTCGGTTAATGGCGGTATTCACTTGTCAGCACCCCACTGAAAATGGAACCCCCACCAATAACCAGGGACTACCAGTATCCCAATTATTCATGGTATTCTTCTATGAGACATATCCACAAATCATTTTTTTTTAGCAATTTCAACATAAAATGCACTTTTTGTGATAAAATTATTATAAATAAACCAGGTGTAAACATTTTAAAGCAGGGTTTTCTTGAGTTTTAACCAACAAAATAGGCAGTTTTATGCATTTTTTATAGTTCAACTATTTGCAGATTCTGGTACACATCCCCATGAATATGGGAGAACACTGGGCT
>NC_087206.1:38913737-38918737 GCF_015104395.2 Macrobrachium nipponense
TGAGTTATGTTTACTAATTACCCTGTAACTACGAAAGTAAGAGGAATTTTGACGAAATATTTCGTATACGTATTATCAATTGCCATATGAAGCTCCATGAATTTTTTCATGACTTTGCATTTTTTGCCCTATACCACCATATATAGGGGTTCTGGCCGGCCCCCTTAACTAACAAAATAGGCTGTTTTTAGCATTTTCATAGGGGTTCCAAACATTCGCGGGTTCTAATTATTCACGGGGGGTCTGGAATACGGGGGACCACTGTATAGATATATATCAGCAAAAGCCACAGGGAAAATTTTAAAATAGAAAAGACAGAGTGCCAAGTACTTTCGTGTATTTAACACATTTTTGTGCCCCGAAGATTGTGTTAAATACACGAAAGTACTTGGCACTCTGTCTTTTCTTTTTTAAAATTTTCCCTGTGGCTTTTGCTGGTAAACAAAATCATGTGCTTACTTTTGTGATTATATAGTATGTATATATATATATATATATATATATATATATATATATATATATATATATATATATATACACACACACACGCATATATATAGAAACAGGTACACGATCCTTTATCTGATATTCCAATATCCAAAAACATTTCATGGAGAGTAAGGCATCAATTCATAAGGTTGGTGGTTTACATACTAATGGCTAACCCGAGTCACTTGGATGTCTGCTGCTACTCGGAATATTTTTCTCATTAAACCCCAAGAACTGACCTTAGAAAATCCCAAGATAAAAAAATCCCAAGGTAATAAAGCAATTGTGCACACGCTCAAACAATAGGTGGCAGTTTCATAATTTTTCGTTCACCTGCCTGACGCACAATCCATGCCTTATTAATCTATTGTTCTTTTATAAGATGGAAGAAATCTTATGTAATGATGTTAAAAACAGTCAGTGATATCCAAATAGATAGGAGACACCTATCACTAGTCCTAAGTATTGCATAAACATACTCCTTACATTATCATTTCAATATTAAGGGGACCGTCCGCTATGATGTCTATTTTTTTATTTATTACGCAAAATACATAATTTTCATATATGTTTTAGATATATATAATACCTTCATCATATAAAAATTTTCAAGTCATTTGATCAAAAACTTTTAGTTTTATTAGCAAAAATCTTGATTTAAAAAAAAAATAATTGGTAAAGTTTTCTCCGCTAATATGACATCAGTTGTATTGAAAATCATACCATAAAAACTTCTTTATATACGGAACAATTCTGTGTGACAGAATTTTGATTTTTTAATTTTTTTATTTTTTATGAATTTTTTTTCTTTTTTTTTTAGTCTAGACACTCAAAAAATTCCAAAAAAAAAAAAGAAAAAAAAAAAAAATCAAAATTCTGTCACACAGAATTATGGGATTTTTATTCCTCTTTCCAATGATATCTTTCTCTCTAAAATTGGATAATAAATAACCGAGTAATGGTTACCGACATGCGCATAAGTATGTTTTTGAGTTATGAGCTCCCAAAGATTTGCTATGTAAATTTTCGCTTTTTTCTTATAAAAGTCAAAACAACATTATTATAATTACATTATTTGTACTTTTATTGTTGAGTTCTACATCAAGGATCGTGGTCCTACCCCTAAAAGTGGTGTTAATACCCTCAGCGTGACACCAGATAATGATGTTGACGGCGAGACGTGAGACAATGAGGCAGCTGAAAAAAAACAATTAATTTTCGTGTTTTTCTTTCAGCACACTCCTGGCCTTCACTAATTTTGCTAGCCATAGTTGCTGAGTAGCCTTCTTGATCTTAGGTAACTTCGGCATTGCTATAAGTTCACTAAGAAGTTATAAAAACAACGTAAATAGCTAGTAACCAAACGCAAGTCCCTACGTGCATGTAACTACTTTGACATCTGTGGCGTAACTGAGTCATTCTCCGAGTCTCGCCTATAAATAACCGCTCTGAGCAGCTCGCTTCTCACCCAGTGTCACAGTACCTTTCATTGCTGCCAGATGTATGAGAATTTCGAAAAAAATCTTAAAAAATCGCTGTATATATGCAAAAATAAACACGTAAAAACGATTTCTGTCAAACTCAAGTCATACAGACGACGCAGTTACGATGACGTCATCATTTAAAAAACCGCTATATCTTCATTATTTGTGAAAATAATTGGCTGAAACTTCTGGAAAGCATGCACGGCATGTTTCTGCATAGATACAAGTAATAACTCAATTTTTTATTTTTTTCAAGTTGACATGTCATCTGGCCCATAGCGGACGGTCCCCTTAAGTTGAAGGTAGTTGAATGATTCCATTTGTTAAATTTTACAAAAAACACTGGAAACTCACAAAATGCTATTTAAAAAAAAAAAAAAAAAAAAAAAAAAAAAAAAAAAAAAAAACTAACCTAACAGTTTGATTCATGCAACCTCAATCTATTGCTTTCGATGTCGTTATGTGCACGGGAATCTAATGTCAATGTGTGCCATTTACTGGTATAAGAAACATCCCTCGCTGAGCGAGAGACAATTACTGCACTGCATTCAATGCAAGTTCCTGTTAGAGACATATCGAGAAAGCTTAATATACAGGAGAGAATCACACATAGATGAATCAAATTGTTTAGAGAACGGCAAAGTTTAGAACATGGGCCTACAGGTGGAACTCCTAGAAGCACCATAAGATGTTGCTGAACAAGAAATCATGACTAGCTCTACGCCTATGACTAGTGTCTGATGAATACTTTAGATGGAGAAGAAAAGAATTTTAAAAATACACTTGAAATCTTTGATAGGTGTCTAATGAATAAGCAAACTTACCTTTGATGGATGAAAGATTTGGTTAGGCTTACTCTTTTTGTTTTGTTTTCTTTATCAGTGCCCAGTGAATACCAAGGATAGGGAGGGAAACAGATTCAATGATGCATGCATTTTTTTCTTCAAAACCTAAAGAATACATTTTATTGGGAGATTCTATGTTAACATCGGCCTAATCCCTCCATAACTCCTATATGGGACCTTCGCATCTCAGGCGACTCGATCCGACTTCTCGCTATGAACTCCATCGCATGAAAGCATCACTAATGATAATGGTTATTTTAAAATTCCCCTCACTGACAACAGAAGCCTTAAAATGCATGTTTATAAATATTTTCTGTTTAAAGTTATTTTATCTTTAATTCCCCAAAATATTTGCATACACTCATGTTACACCCTGTATGATTGTTGTAGCTGCCAAAGTGCTACCCTTAATTAAAGCAGGAGGGTTTTATTAAAAAAAAAAAAAAAAAAATCTGAAATAGACTTAAACGAGAACGTCACCTTTCATATTTCTTATCATTTCAGCCAGCTACGTTTAATATGCTTATTGTAGTAGGTTTAGCCATACATGTGAAACTAATTCTAATTAATTTCTATTTAGAAGAAATGAATAGCTACAGAAAGATTAACCCAAGAAAGCTTTTATGAAAGTAAGCCTTTCGTAATGTATTCGCCAGTTTTGACTTCCACAGCTTTCCGTGTCCAGTGAAACAGGATGGTATGCAAGGAATTTGATAAAAAAAATTAGACTGAATTACATTAGTTTGATTTTTTTACGATTGCTTTTTGACTTTGAACAGCTAGGTCTGAGCAAATTAAGTTAAGCAATTATGAAAAGGATAAGAAAAAAGAACATGGGCAATATAGATTGATATAGATTTTGTTGATTTAAATATTCATTTAAGTTACGTATCCGAGAGAGTATACTGCTGAAAATAGACCTAGGCTAATCATGTGTGAAAATCAGAAGTCAAATTTAGACCCACTAAATGTGTCATGCAAATTATTTTATTGATCAAAGGACAAAATTAGTTCAATTAAACATCACTATTAAAGATTGTTGATGCTTTAATGGATTATTTATTGGCTGTAGGAGTCGAAATGACAACACCCCAGTGCAGTAAGATAAGTTGGGAGAAGACTCGAGCGCCAACTTCAAAATGCTTATGCTGTCACGAAGCTAGAGTTGAGAATAAAATTAGAATTTGTGGACCTATTGATATATATTTTCCTTACTTTGCAAAATAGTAATATCTTTGATACATTGAATAAATCTACTCTATTCTAATGTAATTTATTTCAAGTATGGCACCTTTGAAAGGAAATATTATATATTGTTAAGTAAATAATCTGGCACCTGCAAATGACAATATTTCCATAACGAACAACGAATTGAGAAACTACGCCAATTCTTCGTTGGCCAACTGTACATTACCCATGCCTTAGTCCTAAATAATCTCTCTCTCTCTCTCTCTCTCTCTCTCTCTCTCACGAAACCATACTGCTAATCTGAGTCTCTTTAACCAATAGGTATTAATACATATGAACACTGTGTGTGTGTGTGCGCTCACGTTTTAAAAAATGTGCAGTACAGCTCATAGCAAATCTTTGGAGAGAGAGAGAGAAAAACAGTTGTTGTTAGACAAGTGGATTAGTATAAAACTTGTGGACAGCAGGTAAACAGAAATGCATTAACAGTTTTCAATAGTTTAAAGAGATTAATTTGTTTTGAAAGTATGTCAACACGGCATGTGTAAATATCTTTTGAAAAAAGCTTGTTGTGGAAGAATCTCTGAACCAACAATTTTGCACTTAAAACTGATGAGAAGGAATTCATTCTATTCTTCATATAATCAGTAAAATATATACATTAAAAAGTATGCACTATACTCAAAACATACACACACACACACACACACACGTCATCGTCAACTTCATATGAGCAAAACGTTCTTCTCCGACCAAATATGTACAGCTAAAACCTGATTGGCTGGCTGGTTACCATGGAGATCTGTTATCCAATGACTGCCATCTACTTTTGTTCTATTTAAACGTAGACATACTTCGAAAAGTCACTAAGTTTGAACGTTACCATGATCGTGATTATTTGACAGGTGATGGCAAAACTTACTAGACAATTTTCTTTATATTAACTATTTCTTCTTGTAAAAAGAATTTAACAATAATTTCAATTTAATATAGT
>NC_087206.1:38923737-38986745 GCF_015104395.2 Macrobrachium nipponense
ACACATCGTAGTCGATAACTTGAAGGGGAGTTTCAAAAGCTGCCTTTTTATCATATTTCTGCACAGAAATAAAAATACCCTATTCGTAATACAAATTTTCATACCACATTTTAAACATAAAAGCATAAACATTTATAAAATCGACACATCGATCGCTAATTTGCACTTTTTTGCCGCCGTCTGCCGCTCTCCAAAAATATTGTTTAAAAAAAAAAAAAAAAAAAAAAAAAAAAAAAAAAAAAAAAAAAAAAAAAAAAAGTGTGCAAATTTAGCGATCGATGTGTCGATTTTTCAAATGTTTATGCTTTTATGTTTAAAATGTGTATGAAAATATATTGCGTAAAGGTATTTTCATTTTTGTACAGAAATAAGATACAAATTAAGGCAGCCTTTGTAAATACGCTCCACGTTGTCAGGGGATGGTTTTTCATGTTCGTTCTTGTCCGCCAGTTCCGAAAAATGCATTGTGTTATTAATTATGCATCTTTTCCATAAATCCTTTAAAAAGTTATACATTATTTCACTGTATCCAAGAATATTGTATGTATTCTCCATATTATTGTATTTTTAAAATACTACGGCAAACTTAAGCCCGTATTCCGCGGAGCGGCCAATGTTGTGGTTTGAAATCAGCTGATGAATACGAGTCTGTTTCACCATAACGCAATTCTGAGCGAATGCTCTTGCTTCTAGTTAGCATAAACGAAAATCTAGATACTTGACTTATATGAGACAAAGTTATTTTTCCTTATACAGCGTGTTTTTAGGTGGAAATATTTATTGAATATGTCTAAGTTTGTGAATGTGAACTACTATTTTTTTTCGTAACAGATTACGTTGGCGGCATGTTTATTGCGTAAAAAATTACTTGATTCTTCCGTTCGCAATACGTAATCCTTTATATCATCGTAATACGAACTTTACGTTTATTTATCTTATATCGGCGTGAAAACCAAACAGTAAAATGTGTTCTTTCAAGCACAGTAGTTTTGATTAAAATGATTTTATCCCAATTTTATCTATGGTTGTGTGTGATGGCAGACGTTTACTGCAGTTTTATCCTTGTTGCCGATGTACGATAATAGTCATTAGCAGCTTGAACAGTTTTCTCAGCTTCAGTCATAATTAGGTTTAAATTTAACGGTATATTTCCCGATTGATCTTTAATCTATATGATCTCTGATCTATAGCGAATAAAGTTATTACATTAAGATATCTCAGTTCTATTCTATACATAACGCCATTTATAACAAATACGGTAATGTTGCACTGTAGTACGATGATCGAAATACAAGCCAAACAGATGTTATCCAGTTCGGTTGTACTTAGAAAAAATAAAAGTAGTTTTCTCGTTCGGTTGTTCATGGTTGTACACGTTCACGCAATGAGTATAACGTTAAAACCATACTTTCACCATTCTCTTTTGCTGTTATTGAACTTATGTAACTAGAAGATGGATAAAGTTAGGCCATTGTAATTTGATCTCTCATAAAATCGAACTATCGTAAGACTAATGATCGTAACCTGAACACTACAGCTACCTGTACACTGTATAAACTTTATTATATCTTTATATACTCTAGACACACATGTACTGTACAGTAAATTCTATAGTACTATACTGCATAAATATAATTTTACTTATTGCGCCGTTGTGGGATTACGGCGCCTTTGACTGGTCTAGTTTCGAAAGAAGGTGTGCGGCGGCGGCCGCCTAGGCTTTAAAATCGCTCAGCGTCGAAAATCGCTTGGCGTCGGTGGCCAGGAACGGAACCCCTGCCGCTAACCGAGGGCCACCTGTGTAATTATATATATATATTATCTATATATATATATATCTATATATATCTATATCTATCTATCTATCTATATATATATATATATATCTAAATATCTATACATATATATATATATATATCTATATATCTATATATCTATATATATATATATATATATATATATATATATATATATATTATATATATATATATATTATATCTATATATATATATATATATATATCTATATATATATATCTATATATATATATATCTATATATCTATATATATATATATATCATATAATATATATATATATATAGATATATATATATATGTAATATATATATATATATATATATATATATATATATATATCTATATAGATATATATATATATATAGGGATATATATATATATATATATATATATATATATATAGATATAATATATATATAGGATATATATATATATATATATATATATATAGATATATATATATATATATATATATGATAGTATATATATATATATATATATATATATATATCTATATATATATATATATATATATATATATCAATATATATATATATATATATATATATATATATATATCTATATATAGATATATATATATATATATATATAGTATATATATATATATAGTATATATATATATATATATATATTATATATATATATATATATATAGATATATATATATATATATATATATATATAGATATATATATATATATATATTATATATATATATATAGATATAGATAATATATAGATATATATATATAGATATATATATAGATATACTATATATATATATATATATAATATATATATATATATATACTATATATATATATATATTTCTGGGCTTGGCCGTGTCGCTCCGTGAAATAGGTTCCTTTAGCACTATTTCTAAGGTAAAATATTGTTATAATACCAGAGAACTGCTAAATTGGAAATGCCAGAATACTCTGGCTCACTCACCTTTATTAAAAGGCGTTGGTATGGTTTCTGGGGCGAGTGAAACCACTACCACGGGTCCTCCAATTAGCCTCACCTACATCAAAAAACCTCAAAAAGAGAGGAGCTGACCTACCGCTCACTACCTGCTACTGTGTAGCTAGTGCCTCGAAGTCATTCCTTTGATAGCACTACTACGCTGCACACACTTTTTCTTTTGCTGTGTTGTGTTTCTCGCTTTTTGGAATTTTATTTCACCATGGATCGTCAATCTGCTTCTGCATCCAAGTTAAGTACTGCTGTTATGGTTGACACTATTTAGGGAATGCCTTTGGCTTTTTTAACCGAATTATTTAGGTTTTTCTGATTCGTCGTCCCATGCGGCTTCGGCCTCGAGCTGCCATTACAGCGTGCCCCTTTGTGTCTCCTCATTTCGTGTCTCACATGGTCTCCCATACCTAGTGAACACGATTTTTTATAGCAGTATTGTGATATCATTGTTTTTTTATATATATATATATTTTATATATATATATATATATAAATATTATATATATATATATATATATATATATATACATATATATACATATATATACACTGTAGATATAATATATATACAGAAAGTCCCCGGTTATCAGCGGGGTGCTGATAAATGAAAACCGCCATTAATCGAAACTCGGCAGTTTATGGCACTTGATAACTGGTTAATAGCACCTCTTAGGTATGTTATGGTGCCATAACTCTAATATCAGCACCTTATGGTGTCGGTGCCATCTCTATTATCAGCTTCTTATGGCGCCAATAACCGAAACTTGGCGCGTTTTGCGCCAAAAAACCGGATTGCCATTAACCGAGTCTGCCGATAACTGGGGACTGCCTGTATATATTATTTTATTCATTAATTATGAAAGATATATTAAAATATGCAAAATACATGTACTAAACATGAATTAATCATGACTTAAACACAGACATTACAATATACTAAATATCAAAATGAACTTGGATTACAATACTTTCAACTACTCTGATCATTACTTTTGAGAGGTATAGTAAAGATCTAATTGTGTATATCTGAAAATAAAATGCTGACTTACATATTTTTATTATTGTACTACATGTCATAAAATGAAAAATGTTTTTGATAAAATCATTTTGTCACAATTAATCCTTCATTTGCAAAAAATAGATAAATATGACTAAAAGTTTTTAAATATTACTTTCCATCAAGGAACAATGGCACTTCTGTTGGGCACTAAAGTAAATGAAGACAATTTCCATCTAAATAGGATCAACAGATCATATAAAAGGTATATGATAATTTGTCTCTCATAGGACTATAAGAGCAATGAACAAAATTATCTATAAACTTCTCTGGATGTGCTTATCAGGACATTCAACTGTCCAAACCTGTCAATACCATATTTAAAATAAGTTCTCAAAATTTGGAACTGGGTGCACCCCCTAAAACAACTTTGCCTGCCCATGCAATAAAAAAGGTCCAATTCTTTCAATGTTGGCCCATGGGTTTTTGTATGGAAATTTATGATAGTCTAACTTGTGTTGTTAAACTACTTTACTATAATATAATAAATCATAATCTGATGTTCCGATTACATAGCAAACAGAAGCTTGTCAACAAATCTTTGGAAGAATGCGTACTTGTTACTTAAATTTGTCACATTGAATATTTTCCGATAATAGTAAGCTGCACTGCAATCTATAAAATTGTGATAATAGTAAGCTGCACTGCAATCAATAAAATTGTTAAGTGTGAATAAATGCTATCTGAATGGTACAGCTATAAAAATTATTGTTATACTGTATTTCTACTTTAGCCAAGGATGCTAATATTAACTTATTTTCCAAGGATGAATTTCACGTTCTTTTCATTTGTCCACACTTCTTTTCCCCATAAAATTTGTAAAAAAAGGCCTTCAGCAATACTGTGTATCTCAAAACTTATTTGATCTGTGTGATCATAAATTGACTGGTACTGTATAAGTCTTGGAAAATAAAAAATACAAAGGAAATTACATTTATATTGATGAAGTAGTATACCTTTCAATATACTACTAATTCAAAATTGTCTTTTAGTTGTTTACAAGAAATAGCTTTGTATCTAAAATTTGAAAGTGATATCAAAATGTTTAAAGGCTTTAATAATAAGAACCCACTAAATGCATATCAAGTAACTAACAGAGAGAGAGAGAGAGAGGGAGAGATAGTAAATGCTTTAATGCTAAAAGAGAATTAACAATTAGAACACACCATTAACTGTGAGTCTGCTTGTGAATTCGCAAAGAGGAACGATGTGCACTTCGAAAAGGACAGAGATTGCAAACATACGGTTTTTCTCCAGTATGCTGCCTCATGTGTGAATTCAGAGTTTCTTTAGTTGAAGCTCGATAAGGACACTGAAGACATGTATAGGGCTTTTCTCCTGTGTGGGTGCGGAGGTGTTTTAACATGTAGTCCTTTCTAACAGCAGTATGAGAACAAAAAGAGCACTGATAAATCCCATTATTCACAGCAGTTCCACCATACATCCAATCGTTGTAGCTCAAATCCACCTGCAGGAGAGGCTTTTCTTAGTAAGCTAATTAGCTACTACTTGCATGTGACAAGGAAAAAACTACACAACTCATGAAAGCAAACCAAGAAAGATTTTCTATTATGCAGGTACAGTAAAGTGAACATAAAACAGAGTATAGTATCATAATTGTAGGTGTACTATAAGATGTGACTTGTTTTTTACAAAAAGGATAAATAACCACCCTGCATTAAATATGGCTGAAATAAAAATGATAAGGAAATAACTACAAACCATAAACAGAGTTGCAAGCTTCCATGATTGTGATCATCATCTGGGCAAGACATCCTTCAAATTTTCTTATTTTGCCATCTGAGCCATTATATCTTTGCCTTAGATGGGTGTTTGTTAATAGACTCCAAAGATTTTGTTTACTTTTCATATCTTATTAGCAATATTTTTTTAACAATTAGATAGTATACATAGCAGCAATATTACTACACTCTAGCGGCGATTTGTAACAGCTACGCAATGATGCTAAACCCTATTGATGATTCTACCAGCTATCTAAGTGCATGGAGTGGAATTCATTCCCTGGGTAATTTTACCCTACAATTTCCAGTTTAAGCACATGGTGCAGCAGGAACACAGTAGTGCAACAACATTCAATTCAGGCAAAATGTCAAAATCTATGACCAAAGAGCATGGGAGTAGGGCACTTGAAAGTTTTTATTTTTTTGTTTTAATTTACAGAGAAAGTTTTTTCTCGAAATACTTTTTTTCAATGCACAAATGCATCTAATACATAGGCAAAGAGGGAAGCAACAGACATACCAATACATATTATATCTTCCCTTCTCAGATGACACAAGGTTTCATTAGTATATCAAAGCATCACTGAGTAATGGTTTACATATAGTTTTAAAGGAAACACATTACAGTAAAAAAGATTCTCCTTTTATTTATATCCAAATCTTCAAACAGACACAAATGTAACAACATGAATTTACTTAACTACAACTTCAAGAATTATGAAAACACGAAGGGGTTCGCATACCTTATGATATGTACATATGTGCCAATTTTAAAAGTACTCTTCAAAGAAGATGAGTCTAAAAGCTACCCAAATAGTAGTAAATGCCAAGATAAATTACTACAGTATATAATGAGGCATAATCTTCACAGCGGAAGAGATGTCACTGGTAGAAATAATCAAACTTAAATTTTTCCTTTTTTCAACTGAGCACACATTTTTTGATAGAACAGACAACAATTTGAACTTCATAGTATAAAGTACAAATAATGTTTTAACTTAATATTTTGCAAATAATTATGAAGGTTAAAAGAAACAAAAATTGTTAAAATAAAATAAAAAGGGTCTCTGAGATTCCACCCACTGTTCCCAAGCTCTATCTTTCACATATCTATTCACCTTCAGGCTGCCATATCTGGTAGCTTTTTTAAAATGAGATCTGGTTTTCCAACTCTTCTGATGCTAACTGGAGCCCAGTAACATGCACTACTATCCTGGGAGTTGTGCAATGGATATGTCTAAACCATCTCCATCTTCCCTTTACCATTAAGTGTCCAACTGGTTTTATGGGGTTCACATTTTTGCTGTCCACTTAGTCACAGATTTTTGTGGAACACATTATATGCATTAACTTTTCCACAGGAACCTTCACTAATTTGCATATTTTTTCTATGGACCTTATCTCTTAAATTGTTACAAATTTGCTTCTTTTTTTTCCCTGGAGCAATACTATTTATTCACTTATTGTTGTATTTTTTCATATTGTATTTGTGACTAAATACTCATTTTTATGATAAAATTAATTACAGCATACTTATAAGGTAGTTATGATCTAGTATTAAGCTCATTCCAGGTTGGGCCCCATGCTGAACATAATAGGTCTCTCTCTCTCTCTCTCTCTCTCTCTCTCGGTGATGTAAGTTGTATTTGAAATGATATTCCTGTAAAGATATACGATGATAGAGCATACTGTACAATATATTTAAAATATTCACTATTTATTTTCCTTTTATTTTCCAGTAAAAGCAGACTGAAAAATAAAATGAAAACAATTAGCAAATATTCAAGATATTTTACATTGTACAACATGCTTTATCATAAAAAACCTATGGAATGTACGTTCGCATTATTCGCAGAATTTTTCATAGAGAAATATTCACTAATTACCGATTTTCATATTTTCATTACAAAATACACTTCATGTATTTGCAGATTTTAGCCATTCGTGGGGGGTTGTGGTCCTTAACCCCCTGAATTCAGGGGGATGAATATGAATGTATGTGTATAATTATATATAGTACATACATACACACATATATATGAAACCAGTCAAAATTTCTGCACAATTCATTTGCCCTATATGTAGTACATACTAGTAAAGATGTGTGTGTAGGCCAGGTCTTCATACATCAGTTATAATGGTGTTTTTGTTACATACTTACACAATCTTTTTTTTTTATCAGATTGTTACCTTCCCTCTTAAATCATAATTGTTTTGTTCGTTTTAGGTAAACCAGAGAGAGAGAGAGAGAGAGAGAGAGAGAGAGAGAGAGAGAGAGAGAGAGAGAGAGAGAGAGAGAGAGAGAGAGAGAGAGAGAACTCCTATAGTACTAGAGTCAAATCATGAAATCATAAAACAATGATTGTTAATGTTGCCTTGTATTCTGATTGCTGTAGCTGCAAGGCCTTTCTTTCAAAAAGATTAGAAATTTTGACATTTGTTTCCCTAGAAATTTTTACTGTACTCTTGGTATGGATGTAATGTAACTATGTATATCTTCCATATATATGTACTGGTATTGCCAGATATATGAATCCTGAAATTTTTGCACTAGGTATCTAGCAATGTTGGGAGAGTAATTTTCACAGTATATATGAGTAGATAATATTAAAGAAAATCCACTCGTGAAGGTCTTGGCTTAGAGAGGAGGATCCTTAAAACTACTTTTCCACCTACTAACTTGGATAAAACAGCAGACAATTTTGGAATTTATCTCTTCACCCATTATTAAAGTAATAGGAACCAATGCATGTCTGGCCAGTTTGGGGCTATTAAGTAAGCTGTTCCTTTGTAGGTTAGGAGTTGCTCAATACCCTCAAAATCTGGAACTATGGAGGAAAGGGTATATCGTCCCTCCATCTGTTCCAGTCTTGTAGAAAGGCATCTCTTGCTGAAGCTTGCCTGGCAGTTTGTGATTCTCTTATGTGGCAAACAGGTCCACTTCCATTTATGGAAGCATGTTGAAATGTTCTGCGAGTGGTTGTCCAATTCCACTCTGTCGAGGCTGTCATTTTCCTTGATAGGGAGTCTACTATTACAGTGAGACATCCTGTAAGGTGAATTGCAGACAAGTACCACTTCCTTTCTTGTCCCATTGAAGGATACCTAGCATTACCATACTGAGAGGAGGTGAACTTAGTGTCTCTCTTCTGGAGGTTTGAATTTTTTGAGGCAAAAAGATAGCCATCAGCGCTACTTGCTTTAATTGTTAACATAGAATTGTAGAGTTTATTTTTCCTTTCTTGTTAATGTAATGTATAAAACATTTTATTTCATTCAATATATTTACATTATAATCTTTTGGTTCAAGTTTGGCTGTTAAATTATCCATGACACTCATATACTCTTTTGATAAAGTCTTTCTTCACTTTCTGCATCATTGTTATCTTGCTGCTAAGCTAGTTCGCTCTGAAATGAACGATAAACGATTATATATATTATTATATATATCTATATAATATATATATATATATATATATATATATATATATATATATATATATATATATATATATATATAGGCAGTCCCCGATTACGACGGGGGTTCCATTCTTGAGACACGTCGTAAGCCAAAAATCGTCGTAAGCCGGAACATCGTCAAAAATCGTAAGAAAACCTTACTTTTAATGCTTTGGGTGCATTGAAAACTATGTAAACTGCATTTTTATGGCATTTTTCATAAAAAAAAACCTTGAAGTATTGATGATTTTGCATTTTTAGTGTCATATTTCATCTGCCAGATGAGCGTTTTAGGCGTCGTAACCCTGGAAATAATGTCTGATGAATATAATTGAAAAGCGTCGTAACCTCGGAACGTCGTAAGCCGAGATCGTCGTAACCCGGGGATGCCTGTATATATATATAGATATATATTTATATATATTATATATATATATATATATCTATAATATATATATATATATATTTATATATATATATATATATATATAAAGATAAAATTATATATATATATATATATATATATATATATAGTATATATATATATATACAGATATATATATATATATATATATATATATATATATATATATATATATATACACCACACACACACAGTGGTACCTCGACATACGAAAAGGCTCAACTTACGAAAAACTCGAGATACAAAAGCAAATACGAAAAATTTTACAGCTCTACATACGAAAAGTTTTTCAAGATACGAAAGGTTGTTGCTGTAAAGTCCCGAGATTTGCCCGGACCACCGAGAACAATTTTAAAACTCCCGCATCGCCAACTGAGTAAACTCGCCACCATCCTCCCGCTCTCCCATTGGTTCTTGATGCTAGTCACCCCATAAGATCCTGCTCTCCTATTGGTCAGCATCTACACCTTGTGCTTTAAGTATTCTATTGGTAAAAGGATGCTGTAAATTGAAAAACTTATTCATGCAATACATTTAATAAAAAAAAAAAAAAAAACATTAGGTAAAGATAGAATAAAGAATAGAAATGAATGGTTATTATACTGTTTGGTAGTTTCAGTAGTTGAAGAGAGATAATGAAAATTTATGGCTCACTGTGTACTAGGAATAGTGATTGCTTGGCGATTGTTCGATACTCGTAAGTCCTGGATGTAAACAATCGATTGGAAGGTTTTTTGTTTGTTTGTTTGTGTATTATAGGTAATGATTAATTAATAATTATTTGAAATGAGTACATACTGATTATTTATACATTTTTTGGCATATTCTAAGCTTTTAGCTTCTTAGGTTTAGATGTCAGAATCACAGATTAGGCTACAGTAGCAACCGCTAACATAGGCTAGGCTTATTGCTAAGGGACATATGCTAAAGTCCAAATATATGCAGTAAAAATGGGGTTGAACATTACATGCAGTTGAATATTACTCAAGTATGTACAGTATTTTGCCTTTTTGGAGTCATATTTCTTCCATCGGATCGGCGTCGTAACCCTAGAACATGTGTTGTAGGCCTAGAAATATAATTTACTGGGATGTTTTTGGAGTTCTTGGAACGGATTAGCCATTTTACATGTAAAATGTGGTTGAAGATACGAAAACCTCATGATAAGAAGGGCGCCTCGGAACGGATTAATTTCATATCTCGAGGTACTACTGTGTATATATATAGTATATATATATAATTATATATATATATATATATATATATATATAGACACACATACACAGTAGTACCTCGTACTTCAACTTAATCCGTTCCAGAAGGCTGTTTGAAGTACGATTTGTTCAATATGAAACAAATATCCCCATAAGAAATAAAGGGAATCAGATAATCCATTCTAGCCAACTAGAAAAAGTCCCCTTTTCACATTTTTTTCTATTATTAATGTGTTCAAAAGTTAAATTACGAGTGTGAAGTAATGAAACAGTACGTTATATGAAGTAATATTTTCTAAATTTTTTTTCTATGTACCATTTACGAACTGTTTGGTAAAAATGGCACCGGCTGGCTGGGGGATGCAGGGAGGAGAGATGGGAACCCTTTGAGCAAACCAAATTGGTTGCAGTATGCAAAGGTTGATAACAAAATCAATTTTATTCACATATTAGGTAAAAAGGAATCGAAAGTGTGTGTGTCCAATTGTGACTGACTGACTGACTGACTGACTGACTGAGAGAGAGAGAGAGAGAGAGAGTAATCGGCATGTTTACACTTGGATCTTAAATGCACGAAAGAGATTAGTTATGCCACAATACACCAACTTACTGTGGGCAAACGGCAGACTTTTAAAACAAACGAGGAATTTTGCAAACAAATAAGGTAATAAGTCCAGAATGCAAGAAAAGGAAAGAGAGATAAAATTACTTTTCACAAGGAAGCCGTTTCAACAAACAATCGAAGACATGCAGAAGCTGAAAGCGGCGCCAGTTTGTTTATCACTGAGCTGAGTTACTTTTACAGTAGTAAAATATCGTAACAAGCATTTGTCACTAAGAAATGGGCGAATATTCATCCCAGATCAGCTGATAGTTAGTGGGAAGCAGAGCCGTTCTCTCTCTCTCTCAGCGCACCAAACAACAACTCAAGCAAGCTTTTTTTTTCTCTTTTTGCTATATGCATTTGTTTTCATGTTTTATCATCATGTTAAATTTATTGTGAAATAATCTTATTTTTTATGTGAATTGGTACTGCTTTTACATGCATATTACAGTAAAGATTTTACTCTCTTCTTTCCTCTACAATACCATGACACACAATAACTTAAAATAATTCATTCATTATTCCTCAAAAATATAAATGCTCCCTCCATCTACCTCAAGTTAGCTGTGTATCACCGCAATGACGAATGATTTTATTAATCATTTGTGCTAAATTCTATTGTGAAATGCTTTGTTCATTCATTTACTATTTGTTAATATTGTTTAACTAGATCGTCTCACTCGGTGCACTGAACACTGGCTCAATTAAGACCTTTTTTTCTGTATTGCATTTGTTTTTCATATCTTATCATTATGTTAAATTCAATACAAAATTCCCTTTTTATGTGAATTGTTATTGCTTTTACATGCATGCAGTAGTATTTTATCTTTCTCTCCTTCTCTCCTCAACATATCAACGCTCCCTCGTTCAGTCTCAAGTCAGCTGGGTGTGATGTCACTGCGGTTACATACAATTTTATACATCTTCTATGCTAAATGATATATTCAAAGCTATATTTTATATTAAATGCTTTATACTTTTATTTATTTTGTCAAATATTGTTATATTTAAACTATATATTGCAAATGAAAAAAAAATTAATACAGTTTAACTTTTAAGTGCCAGTAGACTCTCGAATACAAGTATAAACTAGATAATCAGTCAGTTCGAAGTACAAGCATTTGTTTGACAAACAATACAAAATTTTCTAAAAAATTTTGTTAGAAAAACAGAAAGTTCGACAAACGAGGTACCACTGTATACATATATACGTATACAGATAATATTTATATATACACACATGTGTATGTACAGGCAGTCCCCGGGTTATGACAGTCTCGGCTTACGACGTCCCGAGGTTAAGGCGCTTTTCAATTATATTAATCAGAAATTATTTCCAGGGTTACAACGCATGTTCCAGGGTCACGACGCCTACAACACTGATCTAGTAGATCAAATATGACACCAAAAATGCAAAATAATCAATATTTGAAGTTTTTTTTTTTTTATCAAAAATGCAATAAGAATGCAGTTTACATAGTTTTCAATGCACCCAAAGCATTAAAAGTAAGGTTTTCTTAGGATATTTTATGGTGTTCCGGCTTACGACGATTTTTGGGTTACGAAGCGTCTCAAGAACGGAACCCCCATCGTAACCCGAGGACTGCCTGTATATGTATACGTATATATATACATATATATAACCAACATTTTCAGAATAAAGATTTGTCCCTCTGGAATATAATGGTTTTTATAATCATATTTACTGCTCTCATGTGTGCATTAACTTATGCATGCTCAAGGACTTCCTATGTGCAGTTCTGAAAGAACATGAACTGCAGGCATAAGGTTTTTCTCCTGTATGCTGCCTCATGTGGTCAGTAAGTGACTCTTTAGTTGATGACTTATACGAACAGTGGAAACAAGAAAATGGCTTTTCCCCTGTGTGAGTGCGAACATGCTTTTTAATGTGGCATTTCCTAACGGTAGAATACGCACAAAGGCAGCACCAAAAAACCCTACCAGATGCAGTAGTGCCATCATTCGTCCAACTGTACAAGTTCGAATCCACCTGCAGGAAAGAACATACTTAGAAAATGTACTGTACAGATCCTCCAAAATGAAAGAAAGAATTTACAAACATAGTGACTGTTAAATAAATACTGTAATGTACTAAATTAACTTCCTAAAATAGTGAAAAAGAGGCAGGCAATATGTGAAATGAACCAAAGAGCCTCCATGATGATAGAATAAAATGTTCTTGATCCGAGGGGCAAAAGTATGCTAGACCTGATTTGAGTTCTGAACATCCATTATAAATTCTGGAAACCTCATAAAACACCTGTGCAGGCAGTCCTCGGTTCTTGGCAGGGTGCTGATAAGCGAAAACCGTCATTAACCGAAACTCGGCGATTTATAGTGCCAAATTTCGGTTAATGGCGCCTCTGTTAAGCATGTTATGGCCCCATAACTCTAGTATCGGCACGTTATGGTGCTGATAACCGAAACATGGCCCGTTATGGTGTCATAAATCAACAATTTTATGGCACTAGACAAGCCCCATAAAACCGGATCACCATTAACCGAGCTTGCCAACAACCGGGGACTGCCTGTACTATGTACTGAAATTTCCCACAAAAATGGCAAAGAAAAACTAGATAGAATATGTATGTATTCCATTTGACAAGAAAAGCTGTCTCAATATTGAAGCTGCCAGACAACAAGCACTGAAAATAATGGCATAAGACTCCAACAAATTCTCAAATTCTATTTCATATTAAAATGGAAAGACATCAAATAATGCAGAGTACCAGTTACTCAGTGTATATTTACTCCATGACAATAGAAATTTTGAGTGAAAAATTATATACCCTCAATGAAAGCATCACTCTTGTAATAAAAAATAATACTAATTCTATGTAAAACGAAAAGCCTTAAAGCAATATATGACACCTTTTAAAAGAACAAAACCAGATATTGCCAGTTACTAGAGGTGATACACAAAATATAACCAAAACAGATAAAAAAAAAAACTCATACTCTACATTTCCCCAAGCAAAATTATCACTTCCTCCTGACTAACTCTTCCCTATTTGAAATCTTAATTTCAAAATAAAGAATACTGTACAGAAACTAATAGTGAAATTCCCTCTGTACTTTTATGAAACTCACATGAAAATTTCTCATGCATCAACTGATAGAATGGGAAATCCAGACTCAGTGATATCCAGAAAAAGATAGGAAAGGTCAAATAATGAGATCTATTCATCATGAGAATCACAAGCAGGTGAGTGAACTCAAAGGCTTGTCAACAGATAAATAGCTACCAATCTGAGTAATTTACAGATTACTATCTTCCAAAGAATACAGACGAAACTGGAAGCCTGACAGGTTTTATTTAGAGAGCCATTCAGACAGATAAGGAACTTTTTGTTTTCATCTAATGGCCAAAACAATATTGCAAGAAAACAAGACAGCAAGGCCATATTACAGCAGTGAGAGAAGATTTAGGACTGAGACAAGAAATGTCCAGTCATTCTAAATACAAATATAAAACAGCAGTACCTGCATGACCACTAAAGAGACAAGGATGAAAATGAGATGGAATTTGTGAAAATGAGAGTATATACAAAAGTCATGACAGAATTTCAGAGACCACTGCATTGGAGGCAATGGTAATATTTGTGTATAATACACACTAATTATATTAAAGTGAATGACCAAGATTGCCATGAGCAATGATGTTAGCTAAAAAAAAATTTATTACTAATGGGTTTTGGAAAAATGTTCTCTTGTTTTAGTCATTTAATCAGTGATGATTCTAAACATTTACAATGTTCTAGTTTCATCAAATTCTGTGAGAATTTTGAAAAACAAAAAAAGTTCTCTTCTCAATTAAATAAGAATGAAATTTTGACAAGGTTAAGATAACAATGGAATACTGTACATAGTTATTGTAGCTACAGAGCTACAATTTACAAATGCCGTTCTAATACAGCCTCATCATTTAACAAGTCTCCCTATAAAGTGTGATACATTACCAATGACTTAAGCCAATATTTAAGGAAGTGTTTCAACAACTGCTGCTCAAACTGCCAAGCTATTGCTCTTTGGACAATCTCCAATATACTATACATAAAGCATTTTCATCCCTATCCATATGCAAGGCTTTTAGTGCACATTCATGCTTCTTGTACTGGCTGGTACTAAAATGAACAGAAACTAGCTTAAAACAAAATAATAACAATAACAAATACCATATGGAATTTACATGTACATACATACCCAGTAGTATACATATACTACAGCAACATATAAATCCAATAACAAAGATGACGACTCATTTTACTTTTTTATTGTGAAAAATAAAGAAAATTGTTTTTAATATTACTTTGGAAGTGTAAAACTTATGTAATTGTTGAATTTAAAACTAGAAAAGGCAATCAGAACTTGCAAAAGTCCATATATTCATACATTATTAAACTGCATAATTTAAATTTTCTGAATACAGGGAGTCCCCAGTAGGGGATCAGCTACCAGCCGAGCATCAATAACTGAATATTACTGATAATTATTATGCTAATAAAATGACACTTACAACATTGTACGGGACAATAAATTACTTATCAGTGCCAATAAACTGCTTACTGACGCTGATAAACCTTTTACCAGCAACGAAAAGTGCTCAATGTCATCGGAAATCATGTTGACATCATTAGCCCCAAGCACAGTAAATCCAAAACTCAATTAACTGAATCCAATGATAAGCAAGGACTGCCTATACTGAATTTTGATTGGTTTTCTTAAAAAAAAAAAACAAACAAACAAACAAACAAACTTAAGCGAGGTTAAGTTCCAGACCCCATCAAGCAAGAGGAAGTCTTGCACATTTACTTCCAGAGTTTGAACACTAAATATGACCCTAATCATGCTCCCTAACTATTAAGCTACTTTTAAATGAAATTAAAACTACAGTAATTTTATTTAAATGTTAGTTTAATACATTACCCTTGATAAAGAAATAACTGGTTGACATAAAAGTAGTTTCAGTAACAGCTACATATGTAATACTAACATTATCCCTAATTCATGGGATGCCATTTTCTTTTTCCCTCAGAGTAAAAGAAGTTTTCTTTGCATCACTAAGTAAACCTCATAAGTCAGTCATAACAAAGGTACATAATGTTCACAAAGGGTGAAGGTAAAATTCCAACAATTTAAAATCATTTACTAGTGTGAGAGCTACCAACAGAGAGAGAGAGAGAGAGAGAGAGAGAGAGAGAGAGAGAGAGAGAGAGAGAGAGAGAGAGAGAGAGAGAGAGAGAGAGAGAAATGGTACGTACTATATATACTACAGACTTTATGCATATTAAAAATTTATTAGACTGTAAAAAAAAATATTAAGTATGGACAATCATCTGTGATGAATGTTGATTTGAAGATGATGATGAATTAGCTGTGCAGTACGATGAATGAGGAAGTTGACTGCACAGCATTTTTGTTTCAGGTTAATAAAGTGTAATTTTCAAAGAACGACACTAATAAAACTCTTAGTTATGTACGATACATTTTAGTTCATTAACGAATTCATATCAAATCAGCCTGACCGAGCAGATTCATCTCCAAGTCATGTGAGGTAAAACTTTCTGGAGGAGTATCACCTTCAAAAAGTACATTAACTTATGTGCTGTAATTACATGTAACATGTAATAGCTAATAGCGAATAGCTAGAACCCATGAATAGTTGAAACCCCTATAAAAATGCTTGACACTGCCTATTTTGTCAGGTGAAACTTAAGAAAAACCCACTAAAATGTTTACACTTGGTTTTTTAAATAGTTTTATCACAAAAAATGCATTTTATGATGAAACAAATAAAGAAAAAAAACAAAAAGAATGTATGGATATTTCTCGTATAAATATGCCGCAAATATGCACATTTTCTAAAAATAATGGGGGTATTTGTTCCAGAGAAATCAACGAATGGGGTGTGTGTGTGTGTGTGTGTGTGTGTGTGTGTGTGTGTGTCACTGTGCATACAGATTGCACCAGCATTTTTCTTTGAGGTTAAGAAAGTAATTTTCAGAAAATAACAACTATTAGTTATGTCTCTGATATGTTTTACAAGTACTGTAGAGTCAACTTCTGCTATTAGCGGACTCATGATTCGCAGATTTTTCTATGGACTGTATATACCAATTATTCATGGAAACTTTGCCTATTTGCGGTATTTCTCCCTGACAAATATTCATAAATTAGTACAACTGTATTTTCATATTTTCGTAACTAAATGCATTTTTTGTGATAAAACTATTAAAAAGCTCAGGTATATGCATTTTTAAGAGGATTTTTCATGTTTTAACTATCAAAATAGGCAGCTATAAGCATTTTAGAGGGGTTTTAAGTATTTGTGGATTTTAGCTATTTGTGGGGGAGGCCTTGGTACCCATCCCCCATGAATACAGTGTCTACCTACATTAACGAATTCATTTTATCAACCCAGCAAGACTGAACAGTCATTTTTAATCAATTTGTATTTTTCACAGCTAACAAACCTTTGGTCTTAACAATAGGATAACTTTCCAAAAGTCAGCTGGTAACCAGTTAACACAATCAAAGCTTGTAATGCAAGGAATCTGTGAGATCTGGCAACTCCTGGGCATGTAAATACAGGCAGTCCCCAGTCATCAGCGAGGGTTCCATTCCAACGGGATTTGATGATAAGCAAAAATCATCATTAACCAAAACTCAGTCAATTATGGACTTATGGCTCTGATAACCAGGTTTTGGCACCGATAACCGGTTAATAGCGCCTCTGTTAGGTATGTATCGGCACCGTAAGTCAATAATCGGAACTTGGCACATTATGGCGCCAAAAATTTACAAATTTATGCACTAGACAAGTGCCATAAAACCAGATTGCAATGAACCAAGTCTACCAACAAGCAGGGACTGCCTGTAGTATACTGTACAAAACATTTCTCAACTGATTTTACATTTAAAAGCATAAAAACTTATACCCCTTGAGGTATACTAGTATGAACTTCAGAAATTAAACAAAGTTTCTGAAGGGATATCATCTCTGAAAAGTCCAGTAACTGCATCTTGTAAAAGTATATACAATAACTGTAGGTGCTGTAATTACCTTTGTATTTATGCATGAAAAAAATCAAAACAATAGTACATTTTTAATAAAGATTTTATACAAAAAAGCTTTAAAATCTATAAATTTACATAATAATAAATCAAACAAACACTTTTGCAGGGTTTTCTGGATTCGCAAATGTTCGCATTATTATGAAGAACTCGCGTATGAAAATAGTTACACTCTCTCTCTCTCTCTCTCTCTCTCTAATTTACGAGTATAACTTGTTTATTTGTAAGTACTATTTACATAATATTTTACTTAACACTTTGAGTACTGAGAGAGATCTGTAGGTTGTCAGACGGGGTTAAGGCACAGCAGTCTTCTGGAAATTCTTCTTGTGAAGCTGTCATTTACGTGATGGCTGTCCCGGTTTCCTTTCTCTTGAGAATTGTTAATCCCCTCTTTTGTTCTGATATCCTGAGTTGATGGTCAATGGGATTAACCCTTGTGGTAAGTGAGTGGTCATCATCAGTCTGTTGGGCAGAAAACCTAGTCTCCAAGTCAGAAGGGTCAATCTTAGCTTCTTTCAATATCAAAGCTCGGCTTATATGGATCTTCTGAGGTGAAACCTCTGTTTCCTTCTATCACTTTAGTCTCTCTCATGAGTGCTCCTTCCACTACTCTTCTATAAGTGGAAGGAGCACTCATGAGAGAGATTTAAGTGATCGAAGGAAACAAAGGTCTCACTTCAGAAGATCCTATAAGCCGAACTTTGATATTAAAAGAAGCTAAGACTGACCCTTCTGACATGGAGATTAGGTTTTCTGCCCAACAGACTGATGGTAACCACTCACTTACCACAATGATTAATCCCATTGACCATCAGCTCAGGATATCAGAGCAACAAGAGGGAATTAACAACTCTCAAGGAAACCAGCTCAACAAGAAGTTCCAGAAGACTGCTGGGCCTTAACCCAGTCTGACTACCTAGATATCTCTTGAGATATCTAGGTGTTGAGTAAAATGCTATGTAAATACTTACAAGTAAACAAGTTTTACTCAATAATTTTGTGGGTTTCTTTTTCCATTACTGATAATGTAATTTTAACCTTACAAAAGATACTTTAAAGCATTAATACAAATATAGTTAAATACACAGTGAAGTAGTAGGGTATGGACACTTTATTGTAGACTACAAGTTGTTGTATATTGTGTAGGAGGCATACCCTGAAATGATAGCTGAAAAGTTCTATAGCATCATCAAAAAAAGGAAATTCTCTTGTAAAAATAAACTAAACTAGCTGCTGAAGACTGCAAATGTAGAAAGAAGTTACCACTTTTATTGATTCTAAGGTGTAAGTTAGACACCTATTGTGACTGACTAAACAGACCCATCAATAAATTTCGTTTGATATCAAATGTAACAATAGCTTCCAGGCTAAATTTATGTTCTATTGCTTTAGATTTTCAGGAAGGTAAATATGTCCTTAGGAAATCAGTTGAGTGGTGTTGTTCAGTGATACATCCTTAGGTAACCCTGCAGATGGGGGCCTGTCAAGTTTTGCATGTTTTTGTCTAAAAAATAAAATGATAAGAGCAGAGGCTCCAACGCTGGCTGATGGGGTGCAATGCAATTTTACCAATGATACTGCTGTATGGATGCAATGCAATTTTACCAATGATACTATGTTCAAAAGAATAATTTCTTAAAACCCATGTTGGGGGTAACATACATTTAGCAATGTCTTGCAAATTATACTGTGGATTGTCAATAAGTTTTCCAGCATTCCTTGACACTGAATTACGTCGTCTTCTGTCATTTGCATTTCAGTCATTCCCTTACCAGGTAAACTAGCTAGAAAACCACTGACAATAGAAAATCAAAAAGTAAAAACATAGTAATGATGTCATAAGCATGTACTTTTTAAATTAATATGAATACTAAAGCATAGAGATTACTGAATCACTGTATATAAACTATTTTTCTTTATATCTTAATTGTAGCTGGGACCAGAACAGTAATTTTTTTACATAAACTATATGAAACTGCAAATACTCTTACTGTAGTTTTATAACAACAGAAGTTTTACTTGGCATATTACAGATTATATAACGCTTCAAGAAGAGAAACGATTAAAACTGGTACATACTACTTGGTATTTAGTACAGCATAATTGGCATTTATATTGTACTCATCATATAACATATTTTCATTATCAAACATCACAGTACTTTAAGCTACTGTTAACGTTTTCTAACTCTGTGGGTTTACAATGAAGCCTAAAGGAAATATGCTTGTTCAGTTTACCAGTGAGAATGAATTTTTGTACTTTACACAGAGAAGCATGAATGTTATGCAGTAACTCAGAGAGCCTTGTATATTGACCAAAATGACAAGTGTCCCATACAACACACGCATAAGTATTTGTAAACTTATGCAAGACATGAAAATTCTCATACTTGACCATAATCAATATGGTTTGCAGGGAATTTAGTCATGTGAGAAATATAGTTTATTAAATACTGTACTTTACAAAAAAGACATTTATCCAAAATGATGGAAAAGGCAATTCCAACTAAAAGTTATTTTCTTCAAAAAATGCCACGGAAACCATTCTACCATTATTGATATTTACCACACATAAGCCTCTTGAAAATATATTTTAATGTACAAAAAATATAAGTACATTTACTTCACATATACAACAAGCAAAAATTACCAGTACTATATACAGTATGCATAGATATAATTGGACAATATAAACAACTTATGTACAAACTTCTGTCTATGTGAACAACATTTTTTCATATAACAGGAATGTAGAATGCATTCAATATCATGATGTTCTATGCAATATTCAGGTCTACCTACCAACATATGTACTGTACTTTCCTTATACAGCACTTGGCTAAAAGCCTATTTCAACATTTCCTGTATATACACCAAATTATGGCCAACATCTTTTGAGTAAATCAATTATTCATCCTATGTACTAGCTTATGGTTATGTAATGAGCTGAGATGTGCACTTCGATAAGAACAAAGGTTGCATGCATAAGGTTTCTCTCCAGTATGGAGCCTTGTGTGTCTATTTAAAGATTCCTTTGTTGATGACCTAAAGTAACATTCTGAACAGGCATAAGGCTTTTCTCCAGTGTGGGTTCGACAATGTTTCTGAATGTGGTCCTTCCTAACAGAGGAGTAATTACAGTAGCAGCATGAAAAAACCTTCCCACTTCCATCGAACGTCCAACTGTACAAGTCCGAGTCCACCTGCAGGAAAGGACATGCTTAGTAACACTACACTGCCTAAATAAAGGAAAACGTTCCACTTAGGAAACATACCATTAATCTGTAATTACAGACTAACTATATTTTACCATAATCAATTTACTAACTTCCAAAAAAACTATATGAGAGAGAGAGAGAGAGAGAGAGAGAGAGAGAGAGAGAGAGAGAGAGAGAGAGAGAGAGACAGAGAGAGAGAGACAGTCCCTCATCACAACATGTAACGCTTTTTCTAATATCTTGTTTTTCAACATCTCCACAAACACACACCAGAACACATAAGCCAATATGAATGAGTGCTAAAGAAAAACCTTTACAGCTTTCCTCTGGCCCTCAGTTGCACTGTGATATTAACCTGCTTCTTCAACAGCAATGCACAGCTTTGACTTTCATCTGTAGTGCCTTCCTATACAACTAATCTGACTGTGCAACTGCAAACGATATTATACTTTTCATTCTCTTATTAATTAGATATCCTTCCATACTTAATGCTATTAAACAAAGTCTAAAACCTTACTGGCAAAGATTACTAGTAAGTAATAATAAAATCTAAAATTATTTATATGCTAAAGTAACCTTTTTCAAATTTTACTGTACACATATATAGTACTACTATGTAGTTACAATTCCTTTGCTGGGAGTCAGCAAATGAGTACTTCATATAATTCCACCTATCCATATCAGATCTTACATAAACAAGCCCTTTCTTCCTACTTAATATTTAGTCTTTAACAAAAATACTAGCCCCATTCTACTTTTTAATACTAATGCTCTTATTCAAGGGAAAAAGTTATAATACTGTACACTAGTACTGTGTGCATCAGGTACAAGTAGCAATGCTAACACTTCCTTAGGAAGATTTAATCATTCCAAAAAAAAGTAGTTTGTGCTTTACTTGAAAGAATCTAAGAATAAAGTTGTTGAATGCTGGTTCATCATGCCTCTTGTTCTTTCAGGTAAAAGTGACAAATACAGATTGAACCTCTTCAACTGGCAACCTTACAACCTGGCCAATGCTGAACTACAAAAAACACCAAACTCCAGATACCATAAAAACCCCCAATGGAACTCTCATGTAACTAGTATATGCATATTCCAAATACTTAAGGACCAAAGCAGCAGCAGCAGGCAATTTCAAATTTTATTCATCTGACCATTATTTTTTCACTCACCTTCAGTCTTGTAAAAGACTGAATGTTTAGAACTATTTTACTCATAATACGTTATATATATATATATAATATATATATAGATATATATATATATAATATTATATATAATATATATATATATATATATATATAATATATCTATATATTAATATATATATATATATATATGATATGTTGGTTATTATATATATATATATGTACGTATAAAAAAAATCCCCATTGACCAAATTTAACTTTTACTTGGAGAATTAGTGAAATGTAGATCTTTTCAGTCAAAAATTGTTTTATATTAATATATTGGAAACATGAACAATAAATAACATATATAACAACAAACATACACACAATAACACAACAATATCCTGCTCAGTAAGGGAAATAGAAGAAGCGACAACTCTCAAAACCTATGTCAGCAAGTGGTTGCCTAGTGTAAATTATGGCAACATTTTGTTTTTCTTTTGAATACCTGATGAGTAGTTGCTTAAAATAAAGGGTAATAAACATAAGTAGTTTGAGCTACCATGATAGTAAGTTTATTTTGTATCAAGTATGTCTAAAGCTCTATTTTGATAACAATGAAAGCAACTTACATATTGTATTCTGTGTTCGAAGAGAGAGAGAGAGAGAGAGAGAGAGAGAGAGAGAGAGAGAGAGAGAGAAAGAGAGAGAGTGTCCCGATAATCTTTTTATGAAATATTTTAGTGTCTATATTCATTACTTATTTCCATAAGAATTTTCTATATTTTTTGTATATTCTTGCGATATGTAGTGGTGGTTGTGATTTTGCTATGGTTCATATTATACAGATGCTTACATAAAACAAAAGCAAAACTATGAATAAAATCAAACAAAAGCCTATTGTAATTAGTCCGAATGATATATATATATATATATATATATCTATATCTATATCTATATATATATATATATATATATATATATATATATATATATAGTATATAGTATATATAAAATTATCCAAGGTCATGAGTTTACATAAAGTTATTCGAATCAGTTACTAGGTTTTTTATATAGAACTTCAATAATCAGAGGTTAAGTTTTTTACATAATTACAATATTGTTTTTTATATAATTTAAATACCTCAGTACAGGCAGTCCCCAGCTTACGATGGGGGTTCCGTTCTTGAGACGTGTAGTAAGCCACAAATCGTTATAGGCCGTAAAAAAAAAAAAACTGCACTTTTAATGCTTTGGGTGTATTAAAAACTATGTAAACTGTATTTTTATTGCATTTTTGGAGTCATATTTCTTCCACCAGATTGGCATTGTAAGGGCCATAACCCTGGAACATGTGCAGTAAACCTGGAAATAATTTCTGACGAATATGATTGAAAAGTGTTGTAACCTCAGAATGTCGTAAGCCGGGGACTGCCTGTATTTTCTTCGTTACAGTTATTATAATATGTTTGCAAAAGACTAGGAGACTGCAACATTTTTACCCACTTTGTTCATTGAAATATGATAAGATTTTATTATAGAACCTTTCAAGTAATAAAGATAGAATATTCTCTCTAAATATATGCCATTTTACCCTACTTTACAATAATAGCAGTGGTAATAATATTTAATATAAGAATATGTAAAGAAAAATTACGAAGCAAATAAAATATTTGTGAACAATAAGTCTTACTATAGCATTAGAAAGATCATTCACTTTTCGAGATTAGAAAAAATTCTAGATTCTAGGATTTGAAAATATAAAGTAATTTTCATTTGCAGTACACTCCCCGATATAAGTACTAGAATTTTCAATACACTCCCCGATATACAGTATATAGAAATAAGTTCCAATAGTTACTTGTCAAAAACGGCTAAAGCATCACAACGTAATAAGGAGTGTAGTAAGTAAAAATACTTTATCCTCTACCAGGCTCAACAACAAGCCCGTTATACCCAACTCCCTCCCCACTCATGAGTGACAACTGACAGACAGGATACCCATGGTAATACCGAACCACCTATTTGTCGGGCAAAAAGCCACATCGCACAATAAAAGTGCCTTTGATGGTTTATATCAAAATAACAGAGATAGCAGGAAAAAATATTTTTTGTCAATACATGCACAAAGTAATTACAAAGGCATTGGTAATTAGTATATGTATTAGATTCTGAAGAATAGCATTGGACTGTTGTAAAAAGATAGACATATTTCTCGGGTTAAGACTAAAGGGAAAGTTGAACAAGGGAGTGGTGAGACCAGCTATGCTATATGGTACAGAAACAGCAGGTATGACAAAGATGTTGGAGAAGAAAACCGATGTAGCGGACATGAATATGTTGAGATGGATGTCTGGTGAAATGAGGGAGGATAGGATTTGGAATGAGTATATCAGAGGGAATATAAAGGTGGATCAAATATCAAAGAAAGCGCAAGAGGGGAGACTGAGATGGCAAAAACACCAACTCAGAAGAGAGGAAAACCATATTGGAAGAAATGCAATGGAGATGCAAATTCAGGACAGAAGAAGGCAAGGAAGACCAAGAAAGACATAGAGAGATGTGTGAAGAATGACTTGAGAGAGAAGGACTTGATGAGGCAGAAGTGCACCAAAGATGTAGATGGAAGCAGGTAATCCAAAACACCAACCTCTTATAGAAACGGGACTAAGCTAAGAAGAAGAAGAATGAACAACACCAAATTTAACACTTGAACGGAATGGTATTAAGAAAAAAAAAATGCTCTCCCATTTTCTGTTACTGCTATTAACTAGCTAAATTCAATAAAAATCTGGTAATTCCTTCTTATGCTAGTGCTCGATGGCTACTACTGTAACTCATGATCATAAACGAAACAGTGCTCATGGGTAGGACTAAATCCCCAACATTTTGAAAATAAAATATACTGTATTGCTAATATTGAGTGGGTCCTCAGGTGATAAATAAAGCATGCATATCAGAAGTGCTTCGTAAGCTATGAATTAATGTTCCCCAACAAAGTTTCCTGATCTCAATAAGCATCCCCCCAAAAATGCTAACACCTTCAATATATTGCAGCTTAAAAAACTCAAAAGTGAATTATTCACCAGTCAACAACACTAATTTTGTAACTAAAACATATTCAATGTATATTCTGGAGTGGTATTTTGTATATATTTTCATACCCAAGCTATTACATATTCCTTTTAATCTGAGACGTATTCCTAGCAAGAATTCCAATATTCAAAAATTTTACAATGGTTTTATTTTACCCAAATATATTCTATTAATTTATTTCTACACAATTACTTTCTTATTCTTATACCAATCTCTCTCTCTCTCTCTCTCTCTCTCTCTCTCTCTCTCTCTCTCTCTCTCTCTCTCTCTCTCTCTCTCTCCTATATTTTCACATGATAATGAAATATTCATGCTACCTATATGCATGTTCAAACACTTAAAAGGGGTTGAAAATGTCATTCAGTGAACACTGTCTATAAAGTACGAGGGGGAGAGATTTGTGGCTATAACACTGGCGTTATTGATGCCATAATAAAATTAAATAGGAAATTAAAAAGATAAGCTTAAAAGGAGTCTCATATAAAAAATATCCAAAAATAGATATGATCACATCTGTAAAATACAAACATAAACACCTACTGTATATGATCTAAATTTTGCTGAGGAGGCCTGCCTCCCTAATTAAGATATATAGCCCTTCATTGGAATTGTTGCAAAGATTGAATGTCCATCTTTGTCATGTCCCCAAAACAGGAATTTATGCCTTGATGCCCAAGAGCTGGAGAGAGAGTATAATTATCTGCAATTATTGTTATTTCAAACGCTCTTCTTTCTCTCACCACTTTGAAACTCATTTCTAATCTTGCAAAACTGCAGATGAAGCATATACAGTATACAATACAGCAACATCACTTTATTACATTCCAAAGGGGTGAAAACCATACCTATGATGAGCCAATACTGCAATGAATCCATTGTGCTTCATGATTTATGAAATTTAAGCTGTCAAGCCATGCACTGGGTCATATAAGACATCTGTTGTTGCTACCACTAGTGGTGATGGGATTTGGGGGCATGATAGCTGGTCTCAAATGTACTTTCATCAGCTGGCAGGTTGGAAAGATGGTAGTAGTACTGGGAATACAAATATCACAAATTCTTGGCAATTTGTATTTTCCTAGCTATACTTACCTCAAACTATTCTCGTACGAGAAACCTAGATTGTCAATCCAGCACCGACCAGAAAAAAACCATTTATTCCTCCACTCCTGGGCCAGGTAAATGCTGCAAGGGTTGAAGGCCACGTGACCTCTTGACCTGGACTCCAGCCCTTTCCTCGCCCCTTAGACACCTGCCCTAAGATATATGGGGATGGTAGGGAGGGTCTAAAAACTGTAGTTCAAGGCAAGTATAGCTAGGAAAAATACAAATTACCAAGAATTTGTGATTTGTTCCGACACCGTATACTTACCTCGAACTACCCTCGTAGGACACTTACTCCTTAGGAGAAGGGAGTAACTTAGGGAAGGGGAGGGACCCAGCTCTGCTTGTTGAGATGTGGGGTTGGGGGGGGGGGAGGAATAACCCCCAAGGGTATCATGTAATGCAATGGTTTGTACTACAAAGGCTATGCTCCCTTGGGCTTACCTGAAGAGTTGTTGCGTCCTGAGACATACACCGAAGGCCCAGGTAGGAAAAAGGATGTGGGGGGAGGGGGGGAAGGTTGGTAATGCACTCCAATCACACCATCACTCATACCCTAAGCTCCTCTCCTATCCGTGGTGGGGCTAGATCCTCTGTTGTCCTGCCACCACCAGACCGATCTCAAAGGAGTCGAGACTTCCTGGTACAGTCCTTAAGGTAATGGGCTGTACAGGTGTACTGTCTGCTCCACACCCCAGCTCGTAGGACCTGACTGACTGCCAAGTTCTTAGAAAACGACAGACACATACCGATACCCCTAATGTTGTGGGGCTTGGCCCCCTGCTGCGGAGGAAGTCCTGCTCCTTTGTAGGCTCTCTTGTGGTCTCCCTCAGCCAGAAAGAGGTGGTCTTCCTAGAGACTGCCTTCTTCTCTCAGCCTGTGGTAACGACGAGGTTCTGAAGGTGAGGTCCTTCCACCCTTTTGAGTGAGAGACCACGTACGAGAGACCATGCAGTTCTCCCACCCGCTTGGAGGAGGCTAAGGCCAGCAGAAAACCGTTTTGAGAGTCAGCTCCTTGTCCAGGGTGTCCTTGAGAGGCTCATACGGAGGCTTCCTAAGGGTGTCTAGAACTCTTGCTATGTCCCACTGAGGGGCCTTCACTGCGCTGGGGGGGACCCTTTTGTTTGAAGCTCCTATTGAGCATTGAGAGGTGTCTGGAATTCCCCAGATCTATCCCCTGCGGACGACTTCCTCAGGTAACCCGACATCTGCGAGGCCACCCTATGAGAGAGGCCTTTCTTGTTCAACAGGCGCTCGATAGCCTCCACCCGTGAAGGGATAGGGTGGACAGACTTTCGTTGTACCTCTCGAAGTGGACCTATCTTAGCAAGTCCGGCCTGTGGGGGAGCTCCCAAGGCCCTAGGATGGTTAGCTCCAGAAGGTCCAGGAACCAGTCCCTGTCTGGCCACATGGGGGCCATCAAGGTCATGAATGCGCCCTTCGAGTTCCTCAAGTGGTTGGGGACCTGCTTGAGTATCCCAAAGGGGGGAATGCATATAAGTACAGGGCATCCCACAGGTGTTGAAATGCATCTTCCCAGTCTGCTGCTGGATCGGGAACCGGGGAGCAGAAAACCAGAAGTTTGGCATCCAAGCTCATCGTGAAAGGTCCATGGAAGGAGAGCCCCACATCCCGATCAGCTCTGCCACCACTCCGGGGTGTAGGGACCACTCCGCCCTTAACACCTGGCCTTGCCTGCTGAGCCCATCAGCTATCACATTCATTTTCCCCGGAATGAATCTGGCCGTCAGGGAGGTTCCTATGCCCTCTGCCCACTCTAGGATGGTTTCCACCAAATCATAAAGGTAGTGCGACTTCAAGCCCCCCTTGCTTCCTGATGTATGCCACCACAGTGGCATTGTCGCACATGAGCGCCACAGTTCTGTCCCTTCTCGAGGATTCAAAGGCCTAGAGAGCATTTTGAATGGCCAGCAACTCCAGCCTGTTGATGTGGAGCTGCTGTTCCTGCTCCAACCAAATCCCCCCTTCATTTCCAAGTGAAGGTGGGCCCCCCAACCCTCCTTCGATACATCCATGAACAAGAGCATCTCTGGAGGGACGTCTGAGAGGGGCACTCCCTGGTGGCAGTTTGCTCCGTCCAACCACCAACAGAGCGCTTCTCTCGTGGTCTGCGAGGGGGAGAAGTTTCTGAGGGTGTTCCACCTCTGACGCCCATCCCTCCTTCATGTTCCATTGGATGGCCCTCAGCTTTAGTCTGCCTTGGGGTACCAGCTTCTCCAGGGAGATGAGATGACCTAGAAGCCTCTGCCACTCCCTTACTGGCCGGGGGGAACCTTCTAGGAAGGGGACATACCACTCTCTGGAGGTTGGATAACTGATCCTCAGATGGGAAGGCCCTGGCGCTCACAGTTTCCAGGTCCATCCCCAGGTAGACCATTCTGGTAGTAGGCACTAGATGGGACTTCTCCCAATTCAGGACAATGCCCAGCCTCCAGCAGAGGCCCAGGAGCTCATTCCTCTGCTCCTCCAAGCGCTCCCTTGAGAAAGAAAGGAGCAACTAGTCATCCAGGCACCGCAGGAGGTGGATCCCCCTCCTGTGAGCCCATGACGACACAAGGGAGAACACCCTTATAAAAACCTGTGGTGCCATCAACAACCCGAACCAGAAACAGCACCTCCAGTTGAAGGGCCTCCCTGTGACTGGGGTCCCGAGACTGGAACGCCCCGCTGTCGGGCTCCCCTGTCAGGGGAGGCTTCTCATCTACGTAGGGGATCCAGTAACCATCCCTGAGTACCTGAACAGTCCAGGGGTCGGCCCTGAGATCCTCCCAGTTACACCAATGACTCGAGAGGCAACCCCCACCTGTGGCGACTGGCAGGGTAGGGGGCCTCGACTCCTACTTCCTCCTGGGGAAGCAGCCATTCTGGCCCCTCTGGGAGGCAGCGGGTCTGGATCTGAAAGAGGCAGAGGGTGCGGAAGGGGCTCTGGAGGAGGGCTGCAACTCTTGCGCTCCCCAACCTCCCGAGGATAGTTCTAGGTTGTTGGAGGAGGAGGATGCCCTGTGCCACTGCTGTTGCTTAGACTTGGGGGCTCCTGCCCCTGCACTGAGCCGGCTGTCTGAAGGAAGAGGCCCTGTACACGATGGAGTCCTGGCTGGCCTTCCTCCAACGCTCCAGGGACTGCTCCAGGAAGAGGGACCCCCGACACCGGCTTCCCTATCGGACAAGCTCCTTGGAAGCTTAGCTAAGATGGCGTCCCTCCAGCTTAGGACCCAGTTGGCCCACTGGGTAAACAGCTGGGTCGTTAGGAAGCCCATGGATCTCCCGCCCAGCAGAACCAGTTCCTTGAACTGGGCCTGCTCCAATTCATCCAGAAGGTCGTGGTCCAAGGCGAAACAAGCTACCCACCTGGACCGCAGGTTGAGCCAAGAAGAAACATGGATCAAGGTCCATGCCATGGCCTCCTGCTAGGAAAAAGAGACTGGACCTGCCAGGAGCTTCTCTTCCAAGAGTCCTGGAGCAAGGGAGGTAAGGGCTCCTTCTACCGACTTGGGAGCTAGAGACATGCCCTCCGGGGCATATAACCTCCTCTGTCTCGCCTTGACAGCAGGGAGAAGTTTCAGGGATCCATGGGATCTTAGAGTTCTTGAGGCCCAATATCAACTGGTCCACCTGGTCCAGGGCCTGCACCATACATGCAGCTTGGGGCAGGCTCAGGGAGGGCTTGGATTCCATCTGCCAGGCAGTTCTTGGCCCTGATGAGCCATAGTACCGGCCTGAAGATGAACCCCTCATCCGCGGGGCCTTGCCCCTCCAAAGTAATCTGGAGATCTTCTGTACGAAGGCCTCGTCCTCATAGTCCTCCAAGGGCACAGAGGGACCCGCCACTAGCAGGGGTGGGGTGGGGCCTTAGACGGGAGCTGAAGCTTCCCCAGGGGGAAGGATCTACCTAACCCAGAGGGGTTGTCATGTGACATCCTCCAGACAGGGAACGAAACTCGACTGAGGTATGGGGTGGCGAAGCACTCCACCCCGCACACAGAGCAGGCGGGAGCGGAGTCTTGAGACTGGCAGAAGCCTGCTCGGTCCGTGTGGGAGCCAAAAGGCCCACAGGAACTGAGAGGATTCACCGGGACTGCAGAGGGACTAACCTGGAGCTGAGTGGAGCACCCTGCTTGAGGGGCCATCATGGGGGACATAAATTTGGGTGCTAGCCTCGGGGACCTAACGGTCAGGGAGCGGTGGCGCCTACAGCGGGACCGATGTTGGCAGCTGCCGCTCCTACTCCAACCTCTGCGATCGCGGCTATGACGGGGTGAGCGGGAGAAGCGGTCTGGGGAGGAGAAGGACAAACGCGCTCGACTCCTCCTGCAACGACAGCTCCTCTTGGCTCTACATCTCCTCCTATGGGAGAACCTACACAAAGAACTCAAAACGGACCTGTCCTCTGATGAATGGCATCTCCTCTTATCCCTCCTACGGCGACTCCTGGCCCAGGGTGAACGGGTAGAATGGCCAGAATGGGCCGGGGGAGTGCTCACCAGGGGAATCACTGTCCCGGCAGCCCACTCCACCTGAACGCCCTCGGCCATGGGAAAGGAGGAGCCCCAGAATGAGAACACCTCCTCTCTTGGAGAGAGAGAGAGAGAGAGAGAGAGAGAGAGAGAGAGAGAGAGAGACTGCCCAAGGTACGGAAGGTCCCGAACAAGGACCAGGGGGAACCCCTGAAGACTTCGTCGGTTCCCAACGCCTCCCAGGGAGACGCCCTGCTTCTGGGGAGGTGGCAGGGATGACAAGAGGAGGAAGAGGACAGGCCCACAGCCACTCCCAGGTGCGCGGGCAGAGCAACCCGCTCTGGGACGGGACACGCTGCTGCGGGACGTGATTCCCTCGCCACGCACAGTGTAGCCAGCCACCAGGGCATCCATCGACGGGACGCCCTGCAGACGGCAGCGGGATCAATATTCCTTCAGAAACGTAGTCCGCGGACGGCACAACATACGGAGTTAATAGAGATTCCTCATGCCCCGCACTTGGCGGGGGTCCAGCAACGAACTTGCCTAGGTCCCCTCACTGGGAGGGGACGGGGGAAAATTCCAGAAGCGGAGTCGGCGATTCCTGAAGGGGCACTGGAGAAGGAGTAGGACCACAAGGCCCTCGACTTCTGCTCCGACTACATGGAACCTCTGACACCCCCTTCTTGGAGGGGAACCTGTGCTTCTTCTTCCTCTTGTTGGAGGCTAGGTCCCAGTGGTGGTCCATCCACGAAATGTACTCATCACACAAGGGAGACCTTGACACTTGTTGCACAGGTGTGAGGGTCTATCTTCACTGGTGAAAGAAAGGCTCCAAACACCCACCCTCAGGATCGGAGCAACAACGTTGCAACGCTTCCATACCCTAACACACATACACACACACAACAAAGGAGGGAAAAACTAGCACACAAGAAATGGGACAAACAAAGGAAAAAGGGCCGGTAACCGGACGACAAGCGGGCATACGTGAATGCGATGGCGACCAGGAAAGGACCCCGAGTCCAGTTCAAGAGGTCACGCGGCCTTCGACCCCCGGGCATTTACCTGGCCTGGGAGTGGAGGAATAGCTGGTTTTTTCTGGTTATTGCCAGATTGACAATCCAGGTTTCTCCTACGAGAGTAGTTCAAGGTGAGTATACGGAGTCGGAACAATTATTATTTCCACCCAGCTGCCAGGTACACCCGTAGTATTTCCCTTGAAATGGTGATGTGTGTAATTTCTTTCTTTGGTTTTGTTTACACTATAATACGACTAGCCACATGATGCAGTTGCTAATAGGCAAGGCAATGTGTAACTTGATGACAAGCATCTCTATTCTATAAGAGGCAAAATATTTTTATCATATGAACAAATGAAATGTACTTAAAAGAATTATTTGTCAAAAGATAAAATCATTATAATTTTTCTAATAAGCACTGTTGTAGAAAAAGAATAAAAGAAGTCTGGTTATCTGAAAATGACCTTTAGTAAGTATCCTAACTTACCAGGGAGAAAAGCACTTCCTGAAGTCTACAATATACTCTGTATGTCTTGGTTTTCATATACGTACAGTACCCGGTAAAATAACCATATGCTTATTTACATGTTTCTGTAAGATTAGAGCCCTGTATGTCTTGGTTTTCATATACGTACAGTACCCGGTAAAATAACCATATGCTTATTTACATGATTCTGTAAGATTACAGCCCTTAATGCAAAATAATGATCAAAATGTCATCCTTGCCAAGGTTAATTCTATTTTTAATTAATATTTTTATGGGGAGCCTTAAAAATATTAATTAAAAATAGAATGGTCTGGTATTCAGTTAGTACAACAGATGCTGCTGGATATGTGTGGCATCAATTATCACCTCTACTTGTCACTGTTAAGTAGAAATAACCTATATCAGCTTTCTAAGTGCTCTAACATTAAACAGAAATCAGTATATCTTGTTCTCATTTGCCTGGCTAAATAACTAAAAAGTGGTAACAACTACCATAAAATCTTTTCAAACTTGCATCATGGTGCATGCTTTATTTTCATCAGTTTTTTAACTGAATTGTCTGTATCTTAACGTTAAAAGGCAGTAACAACCACTCTAAGGATATGTATTCTATTTCAATCTTTCATGGTACCACATTAATAACTGTTTTAGAAAGTGCACGCACATACATGACACTACTTCTGTGCCTTCTCTCTCCTTTATGGCTAAAATATACTTGTACAAGTACATTCTCTAATCTTCCCAAAAACAAAGTAATTAACAGCAATATTACAAGTATAAATTCCTATGAAGAGTAATGTCACTACAACTGATGTTTAATCATGTGGTATCTTAGTGCATTCTTGTTAGAGGCTTTATAAGGACACTGGTCACAACTGAAGGGTTTCTCTCCTGTGTGTGTCCTTATGTGATTTGAAAGGGACCCTTTTGTGCTGGTACAATAATCACAGTGTGGGCATGTGAAAGGTTTCTCCCCGGTATGAATTTTGATATGCTGTCTCATGTTATCTTTGGATGCAGCACTGTATCCACAATAAGGGCAAACAAATGGCTTTTCTCCCGTATGAGTACGAACGTGTTTTTGCATGTGGTCTTTTCTATCTGTAGAGTACAAGCAAAACGGGCATTGGTGTAACTTGCCGCCTGGTGATCTGCCAATGAGCCTCGAGCCATCACTGTTCAATCCCACCTGTGGGGAATGTCTTGTAATTATTGAGTTCAGCATTTCATGCCAAAACAAAATTTAAGCACTCTGATTACACATAATCGCACAAAATCATAAAACACTAATACCAAAGAAGAAACATGCGAATACACACTAAACATTTTAAGGTGAATAGCAAACTTTGGAATTTTTCTAATCACAGCACTAACACTACCTATGGATTAAAAAAGCATCTGCTATAATTGCACTTTTCCTGCTTATCTTTGTTACTAAAATTTCACGACCTGTACGTACGAGAGAGAGAGAGAGAGAGAGAGAGAGAGAGAGAGAGAGAGAGAGAGAGAGAGAGAGAGAGAGAGAGAGAGAGTATTATTAACATCCAAGCAATTCTGGACAACAGAATACGTAATTACGGTCAAGCAAGTGCTAAACACCAATATATCAAGTATACCGACCCTGGGAGTTTGTCAACTGACTTAAAAGTCCTCTAGCATCATAACATCAAAGGTCACTGATGCTCATACTATATATTTATCAAAAATCAAATAACTTGATTTAAAATCATAAAAATAAAGAGGCCATAAAAAAAGCTGTCTGAAAAAACATACTTTTAGAACACCAACTTCTGAAATCAATGAAACATGCTTGTGACATCGTATACGAGTATTAACCATCTCAAAAAATCCCCCCCATGGCTGTGTACCTGCCATCCACACCACAAGCCTTGGGCAAGGTACTAAATGACATCTTTAAGACATGCACATTTAATCAACAAATACACCTGTGGCAGTCAAAGGACCTGGCTATCTGTTTTATTCTTTCTAATATATATTGGGGTAAAAGAAGCAACTTTATAAAGTTTAAGCAACTCTATTTTAGGTGTGCAACACTGACAATATAATAGAAAAGTACAGTATGTCCTGATTTAAATACTATACACAACAGCAACTGACATTTTCATGAGCCACTGGCCAACTCTGCCTCAAATCTTCATATCTAAGAGAAAAACAAATTTGCCCATAAATATTTAGGAAAGTGGACTGTAATCTTCACCTTTCTAGCAGTTATCTTTACACTTTATTAGTCCAAGAGTAGCAGAATTCCATGCTGTTAGAACTGTTTTGATAAATTTTGGGTGAAATTACAAGGAAACTAAATTGCGAGTTACTTACACACACATTGTAAGCTAATTTTGTGGTAACTTGAGGGACCGACTTTTTGGTAATGAAAGGATGTAATTGTTGACTCATATCAGTATATGGAAGTTCATGTAAAGCATGGTAAGGGGGCATGAGAACTGCAGTGAGTAGAATTATATAGAACAAATGCAAGAGCAGGATCTCTACAATTCCAGAAAAAAAAGTAAGAATGTATGATGGCACTGTTGGGCCTATCCTTTTACAGGATGAAATACAGAAATTTATGGAAATAATTGCTGCTGTGAATAATTACAAGTAATAAGGGATCAAAGAGTGAAAATGTACACAAAAAGGCAAAGACATAAAGATCTCAGCAAAGAAAAGAAGACTGAGTGTTTGGTTATATTGACAAAATGGACAATGGTCAACTTGAACAGGAATAACTTTTACTTAATTCTCTGTTAATTTAAAAAAAAAATTCCCATTAGACAAAGCCAAGCTGGATAAAAAATGCAAGGCTCTTATACATGGGGAAAATTGGTAACTAGAAGTCCTTATCATAGTCCAAAGTTACAGGAATCAAACTAAATAAAAGAACTGGGAAACCACAATTTACGTGCGAAGAACATGTTGAAATATTAGGCTTGCTTGTATAAACTTTTGGTATCATTCTCCTAACATTCTTCGTCTCTAATTTGACACAAAAACCTATAAAAGTGTACACAGTTTAAAAGCATACATACATGTAATTATATAAATAAAACATGGAAAATATATATACATAAAACTACAAAAAGTTACACAATAAAAGACAATCATGACCACTTTCTGTGAATGATACCTAGATGTACTCCACAAAAATCATTAAAGACAACTATAAAGGTAATATTCTATTCCTTACACAAAGTATCGTAATGTAAAATCTACAAGCAAAATCTGAATGCAATCATCTACATTTATTTTTACTTCAATCTTTTCTTTGCTACATCTGCCACTACCTAACAATTAGTCTGCAATTCAAATATATTTTACACAATCTGCTTCTTAAACATTTCAATAAACATGACATTTTTATAATGTTAGAAGTATGTTATATATATTAACCAAGTAATTAGGTAGCTATATTCTACCCCTACCACAGCAGCTTTGAGAATTTGAAATTCGTGGTAATGCGCTAGTATTTAAGTGTAATTGATACGCTCCGGCCCTTACGGGTATGGATAAGTACAACACAGCTGCTGAGCTCAATTCATTTTTGCCCTACGTCCATGAGAGGGGAGGGAGGGGAGGGGGGGGAGGGGGGGGAGGGGAGGGGAGGGAGGGGGGGGGCCTCCGATTCTGCAACTAGTACTTGGTAAGTAGGCAGTTCCAGGTTATCAGCAGTGGTTCTGTTCTGATGGCTTGAAAAGAGAAAACTGCAAATTTCTTAAAATCAGTGATTTTCAGTACTGATTTTGGTGCCAATAACTAGTTAAGGGCATCTCTGTTGAGTATAAAGATACCATTATTTTCTTATTGGCAACAATAACTGGAAATCAGCGTAATTCAGTGCAGAAAACTGCCTCTGCGATTTTCAGCATTGGACAAGTCTCATAAAACAGGATTTCCGATAACCTGGGATTGCCTATATAGTACATAAAACTTAATTTTATCATACAAGTGTCATTTTCATATACATAAGTAACTTGCCCGGTAATTACATAGCTGAATCCAAAATTGAAAAGAGGTGGGTTTCATGGACACGAGGAATTTCCAAAATATGGACGTCTGCTAGCATTGGTTAAAATGCTTGTTATAACCTTACCTGGTAAGAGAGCTACAGCAGGTAATTACTGCCTCTGGTTGGTGCTCATCGAAACCTGTAGCAGAGCAGCAGTAGAGCTGTAGAGAGGCCCTACTTCAGTGGAATCTCTGTAGACAAAGGTTGGTATGTAGACAAAGGAATATTCCAATCGCTATAAAGCATTAGTAGAAGTTATGCAGCTCAAGGAATCATCTGATAGCTGGCATAACTTGAAAAAGTCCCCTTGCCCTAGATGCAGTACTAACACAGAAACAACAAGACTAAACCACTACACCAAATCAGAAAAACCCCTATCCCGGTACATAGTATCCCCGGGGGCTGCCCAAACAATTTGACCACTTATATTCAAAGTAAAAGAGAAGAAGGATAGAAGCATAGCTCCTATGCCTCCTCCGACAACACCATGCCAGCCACGGACATAGGACCCAGGGTATAATGCAGTTCTCAAACACCGTCCTCTATTTCTCTTAAGTAATGCTTTGCAAACATTGATTCGCACTACCAAAACGTTGATTGGAGGGCTGATGACAGTCATATTATGTAACAAATCCTCTCAAATCCTTGCGTGTGACTCCGAGATGACGCCTCTCAAAAAGAACGACAATGCATTCTTAGAAAGTAGCTTGGACGGATTCTTCACAGCAACAGAAGTTACTAGGGGGACCTCTGATCATATTGTTTCAATCTAGGTAATACCTCAGTGCCCTTACAGGGCAAATTGTTCTCTCCTCTTCTGGTCTAAGAATTTGCAAAAAATTCTTGATGACAAAAAAATGGGGCCAGGACTTAGATGCTCGTTCTTGGCCAGACCCCAAAGTGAATGGGCAGACAGCATCTCCTTAGGAGGAACCAACCCTCTTATCAATGGCCTGCAGCTCACTGACTCTCTTGGCTGTTGCTGATAGTTTTCCTAGTCAAACCCCCTTAAGTAAATCAAACGCGGCTGTTCAAAAGGAGGGCGTGACAGCCACTTGAGGACAACATGTAAGTTCCAGGAAATTGGCGTAAGCTTGGTGATGAGCAGGTGTCTGATACAAAACCTCATCTGAAGAAGAAATAAGATGAATGAAGAGCACCTGAAGGGTCCTGTGATACTGCAGGAGTCCTTTGAAGAGGCCCATAATTACATCCAGGCATCACTGAATGGGATCCAGCAAAGTATCAGGTAATACTGTGTTATGTAATCGAAGAGGTACCTCTGGAGCACTTGGTGTGCAGCAGGCTCCGAGGGAAGGCAGAGCGCTCATGGGGCGCCAAATGTTCCAAACATGGTGCCACATGTTGTCATATGGTGCTGAGAATACTGGGAGTGAAGTCAACTGCTTGGTCACTGATGCTGGGTGCTTCTGTGACTTGGAAGGGCGGTCAGGAGACGAAAACTGGCAATCTCCTGTTGGGTGTTTGGGAGAAAGATGCTCCAAGCTTACCCAAAAGCTACAAGTTAGACATGGACTAGTCTCAGGCTCCCTGAAACACTTGCAAAATTTTACCAGGTGTCGTGTTGACCATTTTAAGTATTAAAGTGTAATGACACTAGTTAAAATTCTTTTTGTGTTACATGACAAAGGGAAGAAACAAAACCCAAATGTAGGCTTAAGAATAAAATGGACAACTCTTGGTTACAGAGTCCCACCTACAGAATCTGGAGAGAAACATGGTTCCGGATTACTCACAAATTTAATGAACATTAATTGTAAGTCGTAATCTCTTACGCTGAGACTGTGTCTATTGAACCTGATTATCTGATAAAATCCCAAGTGAGGCCATGTTTATTAATAAAGAAAGACAAGCCTGCATATTTTAAGTATTATCCCCAAATTAACTTGGCCTTTGGAATACTGTCAACAGGCCAACTTGAACCAGTCATTCAGCAGAAAAGACTCTTGCTCCTAAAATCGCCACATTCTACCTATGGGCAACAAAATCTCTGACAATACTTATGGAGCACAGTACACTAACCAAAAGCACACTGAACAGCAATACCTTCTCATACATACATCTTGAAGGAATTTGCATATCTGAGAATGTACTGGTATGAGGAATTCATTTCTGCATGTCTATCTCAAGTCTGACCATTCTTTGGAAAGGCACAAAAATCAGGCTAAAAACCAAAAAGTATGGAGACAGACACTTCATGTTATTCAGTCTCAAAAGGCCCAAGAATGAAAGCCTATCTCCAACTGCTTATGGAGCTGGAAAGACAGAGGTAAAATCCCAATGAATTACCACCTGGTGCATTCACCTCCATACACAACCTCCTACTAAAGAAAGACTTCTGCTGAAGAAGACAAGGAACAGATATAGGAGATCAAATCCATGGAGGGCAACCAAAAAGAATAACTCCCCTTCACCATCTCCACCACGTAAGGTACTGGTTCCAAGTCTCTACAAGCATGCCAGGAGGTTTGCAACTCTCCAATCTCCTAGAACCTTTCAGCCGCACTTATCCCCGAAAGGTATAAAACAAGACTGTATTAATAGATACTCCCTTATCGTCTTAACCTGAGCAGCATAAGCAGACAGAAGCAAGAGTGTTCTAATTTCTTCCATACCAAGTCAGCATGAGAACATTAGTCTGCAGTATCAGAAGTGAGTTAAAACGAAATCTCTTCCTCGTTAAAATCCCACTGGCGCCTAAAACCCTAAAGCTGGCTTCATAAACTCACTAGGTTGGCACCTCCACTTCTCTAAGCTTATGCAGAGAAGTGACAGCATGCTGAGTAAAAGAAAACAACTCAACAAGCTAGACTGAGACTCCATTCAGCACATCTAATACGGTCAGTCTCTAATTTGTCTCTCCACAGAAAAGAGAAAGAAACCGAACTTCCTGCTGAAGAAGGTTTAAGCGCCAATAAGCTTTTGTATTGCAAGAGGTGGTCTCCAGCTGTCTGCTACTTGATAAAAGAAACATGAAGGCAAGTCACGGCAGACCTAAAGGGAGCTTTGTAAGACCGAGTACCAGAAAAGTTACGAAACACACTCTAATTGAAGGAAAATGCTTATGTTCTCTTTTCCATATATCTAATGGGTGCTGAAACACACTAAGACAAGCGAGTGACCTCTTCCCTCAACAAAATGAAGATACAAAGAAGCGAAATGTTGCAACAAACGCTGATCAAACCGAAGGAGTTTCTCCCATTCAAAATTTTCTGCTGTAGGGCGACATGAGGAGACAGCTGCCGACTGTTTTGCATCCATTCCATGACTCGAAGAAAGGACAACAATCTTAAGTGACTCACAGATTCAGTTGCATACACGAGTCAACTGGGGGAAAGAAAACGAGGCATAAAATAAAATGGGAAAGATTGGGAGGCAGGGTGAGAGGAGTTACAACAACTCTCCCGACTCATTCAAAAGCGAATCAATATACTGGAAGGCATTCCCAAATGATACAATGTTAGGAAGCTAGAATAATATCTAGCTTGGAAAGAACTGAAGATACTACTGAGAAACAATAATTGAGGCAGTAGTAAGAGATTTGCCGATATCTGAAGAAAAAGCATGCAAAGAATGACAAGTGCATTTCAACAGAGAAATAGGAATAGGCTAGAAGACGAGAATTTACAATAAGCAAAATATGAGATTGGTTAAACTGTCGACTGAGTTAACGTAATATTTTGTGTTCCACTACAAATAGAATAAACTCGCTACAGACACATTATTATCTCAATAAAATTGTCCACACCTACCTTACTAATCCTATGTGTGCTAACATCCTCAAACTAGGTGCTGATGATGGCAGAAAATGCACATGGAGCGAAGATTAAAGTTTACCAAAACAATCCTAGATGAACACGTTGAAGGAGACTCAGTCCGTGAAAAGGATGAAGTAGGTATGGGAGAGCACAGAACCCTACTGTCCCGAGAACTGACCCGGCTCCCTGGTAGCTGACTCTTTTGCAAGGCACACTATCACAGGGCAGTCCAAGGCTTGGGCTACATACAGACGAGGGCACCAACATCTTACTTCTACCATGGGAATGCGAAGAGAGCTCACACTATGGAGGGATTCTGAGCGTTTCCCGTCATGAACTCGATTAAACAGCCTCAATACTAACACTAACAAAATGCCTAGCATGAGTAGGGATAGATGCAGATGAAGGGACATTAGGTTGGATAGAACTGATAAGTTTAAGTGCTGATCTAATTGCTTTTGCATTCTATCAGCTTCCCTCCTTTCCTATATCTGACATATTCAGGCATAAAGTCCTCTGAACAATCCCCTACATTCCTCACATATAGTTCCAAGGTCACACTCTGTACTCCTGCATCTGGTACAAACCGAATGTTGATCTACTTCAAAGTCCAACAACCTGCTTACAAGAAAATCATTCATACATAGCCTGAATGTTTTTGTTTGTGCTTCCAATAGAAGCCATCCTAGGAAAATGAAATTACAATACAGAAAAGAGCTAAAACCTTCGAAACACATCAGGTAGAGAACAGGTGAACTAAACAGTCATCTGGGTAGCCATTCAATTTTTGTTTGAATGTTGACTTGCCTAATCCGTGAAGAGACATGCCTATCTAACTTTAATAGTAGGTAAGCTTCATCTCAAATAAACAGTTCTAACAGAGCCTAGCTAAATGAAAATATAGTGCGCATGCTAGCAATATTAATGAATATGTCACTGAATGGAGACAAAGAGCAACATGCCGGTGAACAAATCCAAACCAAGGCTGCACGGAACACAAGCAATGTTCATTCGCTGAGTGGCAGGAGTGAATTGAGCTCGTCAGCCACATTGTAACTCTGTACCTGTAAGTGGGCAGAGTTTATCAACTACACTTAAACAACATGTAGTGTCACTGGAAAATTTAAAATTCTAAAAGCTGATGTGATTAGGGGTAGAATATGGCTGTGTAATTACTTGATAAGTTGCTTATATAATATAAGCCCTTCATCAATATCAGATAAAGAAAATAGTAATGAAAGGCCTACTGGACAGGAAAAAATTTTTCTCACAACCCATGAAGACCTTTTATTGAGACAAAAAAGTTTTGTAATGTTTTACCATGTGCTGACTTATGTGTGATTTCTGGCTAGCTCGATATTTGCAAAACTGACATGCGAATGGCTTTTCTCCTGTGTGAATCCGCATATGCTGATTCAAAGAGCCTTTGTTAGCACTGCTATAACTGCAATTATCACATCGATATATTTTTTCTAATGGCAGATGTTTCTGCATATGCTTCTGCAAGTCACTCCACACTTGAGTTGAGTAACAGCAGAATGTACACTGATTGGCAGGCTTTACCTGCTGTTCCTTGTTAGCATCATCTTTCTTTGGGAAAGCAATCTTTGCGGTTTCTTCTGTCGCATTAGTGCTTGCTGAATTTGAAGTACTCACCACTGAGATGTTAGATTTACTATTTCTTGATACCTGTGTAGGAATACCATCCTTGGTAGAGCCTGACATCTTAGTAGAACTCGGATCAGTGGGACTTCTCACCACTATGGCAACACTATCAATAGAAGTGCTCTTCAAGCTGTTGTTTCCTGCTGCAACAGCAGAATCACTGGCAGCCCCTTTGCACTGCGATTCCACCTGTTGAGATTCCTTGTTTCAATTACTGCTGCACTCTAACGTAACGACAGATGGCATCTAAATACTGTTCTAATTGCCAATTCATGAGGTGAGGGAGTAACTGATATGGTGTGCATCTCAGAACATCTACACAAAGTTTAATCATACAAATGTAAACATGTAAAAAGACAAATTTTTAAATAAATTTGTATTTTTCATAATTAACAAACCTGAGGGTTTAACATTAGGATAAATCTAGTGCCAGCTGGAAACCGGTAAAGTTAACAAAATTGTGTAAGCAAGGGATTACTATTGGCAACCTGTGACCATGCCAGTTTTCTTTCAACCCAGGTTAATTGTCAGGGGAGATAAAAAAAAGAAAAAAAGAAAAGAAAAAGAGAACAATTATCTCATTCACTTCCCTTTCATACCCTTATCTTGGACCATATACAAACTGACCTGCCAGGGGCAATGGATGAGCTACACAACTTATTGAGCAGCCACCAATAGACCCAATGAAAAAAAAAGTCCAAGGATCTATGGCCAACATCCTTCAAGTAGAAGGAAGTGAAAGTGGTTTGTCATAACCATGAACCAGCTCTCAATATTCCATGAACAGACATATTCTTCTTAAATGTCAAAGAAGAGCTCAAGACATCTGATGTCATGGGCTCTTGCCTTCACGACATTAGCTGACTCTTGATTCTACTGAATGTGCATTCCTGATAGTTTCTCTTAAACCAACTGTATTCTTGGACACTTCTTTCTTGACCCAACCTGTGCAACAAAAAGCCCTCGACATCCTGGTCTGAGATGCTGAGTTCTTTTTAAATAAGCACGCAGAGTTCTGACAGGACATAACAAGATTTCCTCAGGGTCATTATCCACAAAGTCTCCCAGAAAAGGAGACAAATCTGTCATCAATAATTGCTGGATTGTGTGTCTTAGCAATGAACTCTGGAATAAATTAAAAAACTAAAGACTTCCCCCATAAAGACTTCCCCCATCTAGTGAGTTTTACATCATATGACAGACCATGTAGCTTTCATATCCTTTTCGTTGATGCTAGAGTTGGAGCATAAGCATTTCTTAACACTATCTTCATACAGACAGTCCCCGGTTATCAGTGGACTCAGTTAATGGCAATCTGGTTTTATGGGGCTTGTTTAATGCCATAAAATCGGTGATTTATGGCACCATAATGGGCCAAGTTTGTTATCGGTGCCATAAGGTGCGGATAATAGTTATGGCGCCATAACATACCTGACAGAGGAGACATTAACTGAAACTTGGCACCATAAATCCCAGCATTAACCCCAACGAGAATGGAACCACCGCTGATAACCAGGGACTGGGTATATTCATTATTGCCAGGCTCTTGAAACAAACTTTGCAATTCATAATTTTGAGACAAGGCATGAGCCTTGAGATTTCCAAACTAAAACCAATAATTTCTGATGAATTTATATACACATAATTTCAGATGAATTTAAATAGTATACATATAATAAATGTGTATGTAACTTCTATCATGAGAATAAAATTGATAAAAGACCAAATACATTAGGAAAATACTTTAACACAAAGGACAAATCTCCTGCTTTCCATCATTTTACTTTCACCTTCCTCATATGCGTAGGCAACCACAGCCCCAACATATACATGGATAGGTATGTACAACGAATAAAAACCTTTCAACTGGTTTGCATTGCTGCACAGGCAGGAAAATGGTAATGTTGTTAATAGTTTAAATAGTACACTAATAAAAGGGTACTGAGAGGGATAGATGAGGTTAATCATGTTGGGGAAAGAGGAAGAAGAATGGGGAGGGCTAGGGGAGCACTCATCTGCTTGGGAGCTTTCACATCCATTATAAGTTCAAAAGCAACATCATATACAAAGTAATTTTGTTTATCATCTGTGAGTAGCTGACACAGGTGCATCGTGACTATGTTACAGAGGGTTCTTGGCTGCAAGAGCACTCATGTTCTTAGGATCTTTTGCAACCATACTGACTTCTAAAAAATAATATCACATGCAAAATCATAGTTTATTGTTTTCAAGTGGCTGATAGAGGTGCATCATGACTATGTCATAAAAAATTCCTTCTCTAGTTTGCCGCTTCTCTCAATCCCTTCCTTCTCCCCAACCTCCGATTCATAACTCTAATGGTAACAATAAATTTATGAGTGCTTAAATTTGGAATCAAAAAGAAATTTTCGGTTAAATATAAGAAATTAGTATATTTCCTGGCACCAAAGATGCTCTGAGTTTCAACAGGCACCGTACTTTTTACTAGGGCAACTTTGAAGATAATCATACAAAGGTGGCAACACTCAACAGCTGATTGCTTTGTTTTGGTTGATGTGTGCTGTAAATGTTTGAATATCTCAACTGTGACTTTGGCTACTATAGTATATTGATTATTGTTTGTATGGTGTTCTCACGTTGAATGGAACCAGTGCGTATTCAGCAATGGGACCAACGGTTTTACGTGACTTCCAAACCACGTCGAGAATGAACTTCTATCACCAGAAATACACATATCTCACTCCTCAGTGGAATGCTCGAGAATAGAACTCGTGGATACTGCGGACTCACACATTTGCAGATTTCTCTCAGAACATTTCCCCCTTTATTCATGGAAAATTTGCCTATTAACAGTATTTTCCTATGAAAAATATCCAGAATTTCCTTTTCTTTTCTTTTTTTCATCATAAAATGCACTTTTTGCGTTAAAACTTATAAAAACCAAGTATGAAAATTTTTAGTGAGTTTTTTCTTGAGCTTTAAATAACAAAATAGGCTGTTTTCAGCATTTCTATAGGGGTTCCAACTATTTGTGGGGGTGAGGGGGGAGGGGGTGTCTGGTACACACATCCACCCATGAATACAGGGGGACCACTGTGAATAGTTGTATTAAGAATAATGATGATTTTGATAAAAATTCCTGTACTGTTATCATATTGCATGTATTATCATATTACATTATATGAACAGAGCAATGATGCGCCATTTGCATATATATATATATATATATATATATATATATATATATATATATATATATATATATATATATGCAAATGGCGCATCATTGCTCTGTTCATATAATGTAATATGATAATACATGCAATATGATAACAGTACAGGAATTTTTATCAAAATCATCATTATTCTTAATACAACTATTCACAGTGGTCCCCTGTATTCATGGGTGGATGTGTGTACCAGACACCCCCTCCCCCCTCACCCCCACAAATAGTTGGAACCCCTATAGAAATGCTGAAAACAGCCTATTTTGTTATTTAAAGCTCAAGAAAAAACTCACTAAAAATTTTCATACTTGGTTTTTATAAGTTTTAACGCGAAAAGTGCATTTTATGATGAAAAAAAGAAAAGAAAAGGAAATTCTGGATATTTTTCATAGGAAAATACTGTTAATAGGCAAATTTTCCATGAATATATATATATATATATATATATATATATATATATATATACAGGCGGTCCCCGGGTTACGACGGTTCCGGCTTACGACGTTCCGAGGTTACGACGCTTTTTCTTAAATATTCAATGGAAAAATCCGTCCTGGGTTACGACGCTTGTTCCGAGGTTACGACGCTGACGCTTCCGACGCTCCGAGTTAACGACGCTTTTAAAAAACGCATACTATGATAAAAATCCTTTATAGTTTAGCACAGTATATTAATAAAAATAAGTTTCTGGTTAGATTACAACAAAAATTTTGAGATGATGATGATTTTCGACACTTTTTATGTTGTATTTTTCTATGTTTTTTAGTGACGCCTCATATGCGGAACTAGTTTCCGAGCGAATGAATACATACTAGTTTACATATAACAGTCCAAAAGCGCAAATAATGAAAAAATCATTGCTTGTTTCCAGTAATAATAACAAAACGAAGTTTCTGGTTAGATTACAACGCAAATTCCAAGTATCCAAAGAGAGACATTATCCAGTAATTTGATCAGAGAGAGAGAGAGAGAGAGAGAGAGAGAGAGAGAGAGAGAGTCTTCCGACGCTCCGAGTTAACGACGCTTTTAAAAAACGCATACTATGATAAAAATCCTTTATAGTTTAGCACAGTATATTAATAAAAATAAGTTTTCTGGTTAGATTACAACCAAAAAATTTTGAGATTATGATGATTTTCGACACTTTTTATATTGTATTTTTCTATGTTTTTTAGTGACGCCTCATATGCGGAACTAGTTTCCGAGCGAATGAATACATACTAGTTTACATATAACAGTCCAAAAGCGCAAATAATGAAAAAATCATTGCTTGTTTCCAGTAATAATAACAAAACGAAGTTTCTGGTTAGATTACAACGCAAATTCCAAGTATCCAAAGAGAGACATTATCCAGTAATTTGATGAGAGAGAGAGAGAGAGAGAGAGAGAGAGAGAGAGAGAGAGAGAGAGAGAGAGAGGCGTCTTGGACAGAGAAGTGTTCGTTTCGTTAAACGGCCTCTGACTCATGCCAGTAAATGTTTTGTTGATACTAATAATATAAGCCTATTTAAAGATACGTTTACTTTAATTAGTCTATATGATACGTAAATAGTAATCAACTGTTCTTGTAGCCCTCAATATTTGGCAAAATCGAGTATCTAAAGAGAGACATTATCCAGTACGTAATTTGAGCAGAGAGAGAGAGAGAGAGAGAGAGAGAGAGAGAGAGAAGACGAGAGAGAGAGAGAGAGCGAGAGATGAGAGAGAGAGAGAGAGACGCTTTGGCAACAATGGTCTCGGGGGTTTTTATAGCTTCCTTCTGCTTGATGATCGTGGATATTGTAGAAGGATTTCAACCATACTCGTTTGCCAAATCGACGATACGAACGCCACGTTCATGCTTTGCTATAATTTCATGTTTTGCTTCCATCGAAATCATTTTCTTGGGTTTTTTCTTATCACCTGCTTTGTCTTTAGCTTTGAGACCCATGGTTAATAATAAAATAGACAAAATAACACGAAAAATAGGCGCAAATACAACGAACTAACTAAACAACGACGTGTTAACATGCAGCACCAACAAACAAACAGACTGAACGCCATTTATCGGTCGCCTATACAACTAACACTCATCGCAAAATCGTATCTCAAATATTTCGTTGTATATCAAAGCTTGTATTTTCGCAAATTTTCTGTTATATCTCAAAACATTCGTATATTAGGGCAATCGTATGTCAAGTTTCCAATGTAATTTGATCAGAGAGAGAGAGAGAGAGAGAGAGAGAGAGAGAGAGAGAGAGAGAGAGAGCTTTGGCAACAATGGTCTCGGGGATTGACGTAACGTTTATTTTCTGAACAGATAGGACAGAGAAGTGTTCGTTTCATTAAACGGCCTCTGACTCATGGCAGGAAATGTTTTGTTGATACTAATATATAAGCCTATTTAAAGATACATTTACTTTAATTAGTCTATATGATACGTAAATAGTAATCAGCTGTTCTTGTAGCCCTCAAGATTTTGCAAAATCACTCCAGGTTGTACATAAAACTTCAAGAATGTAGTGTCACCAGTGGATTACAATAGTTTTTACCTTCAAGAACCAGCATTCTTTTATGAAAATAACTCCAGGTTGTACATAAAACTACAGGAAACAACATGTAGTGTAACCAAAGGATTACAAGTAAGGTTTTTTATAACTTTTTATTAGTTTAAGACATATTTCCAAGCGTCGTTCCGGCTTACGACGATTTTCAGCTTACGACGCGTCTCAAGAACGGAACCCCCGTCGTAACCCGGGGACTGCCTGTATATATATATATATCTATATATATATCTATATATATATCTATATATATATATATATCTATATATATATATCTCTATATATATATCTCTATATATATATATATATATATATATATATATATATATATATATATATATATATATATATATATATATATCTGTTAGGTTATGAGTTTGTTTGATTCAGTGTAAAATCGATGTTGGGAGTATGAATGTAATACCAACGAATATGAATTAGCTACTGTCGCATATATAATATAAGCTGGTTTGGGGTAATTACATTTGCTTCATGTCTACTACAATTAGAATCATAATTACCTGATCTGTTATCTAATTGCAACTACAACTTCAATTACAAGATGGGGAACAATATCAAATACAATCATTGGTATAATTTCACAATTTTAATATTTCAAAATTGTAATTACAGCTACAAATACATAAATGAAATTTATTGCTCAGTTACATTTTGCACACCTATTTCCTTGGGGGGGGGAAAAAATTAAAATGCAGATAGTTGCAAAGCAGACTTTATACTTGAGTTTGGTGTCCTTTTACAATCAATTTCTTCAATAATTGTAAGTTATAACTTATAATACCTTTAGTATAAATAGAAAACAAACATCTAAAATATTTTAGACCTCCTGCAAAATTTGTGGTTAACATCCTATGATTTGCCTAAATAAATTGTTAGTATGTGTACTGTGTTGAAAATTGTAATGCTTATAAGAAAATAAAACTGAAATGCAAAACTCAAATATTGGAAAAACTTATCTGAAAACCTTTTTGCACACACACACACACACACACACACAAAAAAAAAGGAATAAATATTTTTAAGAATTGGTAGCTGGCTTGTAAGATCCTCCCTTTAAGGGGACCGCCTCAGTTGGGGGGGAGGGGGGAAGGGGGGGGAGGGAGGGGGGAGTAGGGGGAGGGGGGGAGGAGGTATCGGAATATTGCCTGGAGAAATTATGTTTTGCTACCCATTTATAAGTCACCTAATGGAAAGTTACTACAAAAAGTTTCATAAATTTCTATCCATTCGTTATATTAATTTTTTTCCCGATTTTTAGATGCATTGCTTTAAAACCCTAAGACTTCCTTAGTTTTGAACTAAATTTTAATAACTAAATCAATTAATACTCACAAAGAGTTGCTCTATCCAATGAATTGAGAAATATTACAAAAAATAAAATAAAAAAATTCATCAATATAAAAAAACCTTATTTTTTTATTTAATTACTTAATTCAAAAAATCATAAAAAATAGAAATTGGAATAATTTGAAAATTCTTCCAATTCTTTCGATGTAGAATTTATCAAGGATTTCAATTGTATTTGAATTTTGAAAATAGGACAACAAATAAAAAAGCCTTAGGGTTTTAAAGCGACCCATATACTGAAAAACATAGTTTTGAGATATTGCGTGTTAAAGTTTGCGTAATGAAATTCTCAGTGAAAACCGCATAGGCATCATTATAAAAATTTACTTAAGCTTGATTTTCTTATTCTAACGGCATACTTCTATGGTATCTGGTCCCCCCACTTTAAAAAGTGATATTAAACCCCCCAAGGGGGTGGATATCATGAGGCACCACACCACTCATTGTCGCCAGCTAGGCCTGGGAGGTGATGAATGCACATGCTTCATCTTCGTGTTCTTTCTTGTTATCTCTCTAAGTCTTTCTTTCAACCTTTCTCTAGCTAATGTACGCTCTCTTGACTGCTTCTTCCTTGTCATTTTGATGAATAAACAAGAAAAAATGCACTTATATATAAAGAGTACTTGACAACTCCAGCTCAGAAGTGAACGGTATGGTTACATCAAAGGTATGCGGGTTACTGATGTGTTTGTACAGCTGCTCGTCCTGCCTCTCCGCTTCAGAAAGCGTAGGATGGGGAAAATGTTGTACAACAAATATGATTACCTATGGAAAATTTATGTAAAACGCAACGGAACAAAAGGATATCAAAACATCGTATTTTTCGTGATATTTTCATTGTGGATACTTTCACAAAAAATCATTTTTGACCCACTTACAGGTTAGCTACAGCACTAATATTTTATGTCTGGCGGTGCCACACATCAATGTTACCAGAAATGAGTAAACCTCTATTTCACCCACCGACCTCAAAATTGTTGTATTTCAGGCCTCCCAACTGAGGCGGTCCCCTTAAACTAAATTGGGTAATGACTCAAAACACCTCTCTTTTGCATTTGATTGAGAGTTCTCGAAAAGTAAGAGGCCCGCTCTAGCATAACAATATCAAATGAAGCTACTTTATTATTTTAATTTTGCAATTACAATTACAATTACCATTAAGTATAAATAAAAAACAAATGCAATTACAATTAACTTAAAAATGTGTAATTAAAAACATTTCAAGTAAATTACAATTACTCCAAGCCTGAATAAAAGGTAAGTGTTTATTTGTAATTGGTAAAGCTCTCTTAGATATATTCAACCTAGGTTAGAGAATTCGTGAACACTGTTATCGAGCTAATTTTATGAAGCAGTGCTCAGCAAGTCATTCAGTTCTCAATATAATATTAACAGGAACAGTAATTACGTGAGTACGTATATTAAATTTAACAGTACGTAGTATCTTTATTTCATACCATAATTATTATGTCCCCTAATGGCTAATCCTACAATCAAGGAACAAAGTATTGTCTTACTCGACTTGAAACAAAGTCTGAATCCCAAATGAGGTGAGGCCGTCAGCAGGATTTAAAAATTTTTAAATAGATAAGACTTCACAACCAAAATCTGGTGCTGCGAGGCCAAATTATCACTTTACGAGACACAATGGCCTCTTGATACAAGCCATTGCACATGATGTTGGTGTCCCCCACCACAGTACGGATGTGGATGAGAAGGTGGGAGGAGAGTGGCAACTTGAAAAAACTTGCGTAAGTTGTAAATGGTGAATGATGGGTGAATAAGAAGGAATTATGTTATGTTACATTGTTCATGTTTATTTTATTTTGCTTATTGATGTGAAAGTTTCTTTCTTAAATCTATTTCGTCTACTATAATTTTGGTTAGACTACAAATATACACAGCCATTCCAACACCACCGACCTCAACCATGAACAAAGTTAGATAGTCATTTGAGTAGTCTTGCCATAACTAAGCCTATAAGACCATTTTATTTGTACCCACCCCCTCACATTGATTGTGCGTTTTATGATAGACATAGTTTACATGCTAAATGTCATTTCAGTTATGTCTCAGGAATGATTTACAGTTAATAATCACCAACCAAACTGAGAATATGGAATATGTGATTTTGATATGCTTTTGAAACCAAAAAACATATGGCCTTGTTTACTAAATTATGATCAATCCATATCATACAAAATTCCAAGAATCTAGAATTGATTGCAAGGAAAACCACTCCAGCTGAGAATGACACCATTGTCAGGACAGCTCATGAGCAACCCTTAATCAAAGCCGAGGTCATTTGTAAAGACTTTGGATTAGAGGTGCCATCGATGACAGTATGACGTAGACTCCACGTTGCTGAGATTCATCACAGATTTCCAGCGACGGAGGAACTCTTGACGGAGCAACATAAGGCGGGAAGGCTTGATTTTGGGCAATGTCATACTGACAGGGGTATGGACTTTTGGGGCTGGGTCACCTTTACTGACGAGAAGTGTTTCTCATCCACATCGCATGGGAAACTGCATTGTTGGCGAACAAACAAAACTCGGTATGCTAAGCAAAATCATTACTTGCATCAATTATTAATTGCCTTTGTCTTTATATTACTCATTAATCATCAGATTCTGTTCCATGGAAATGGATTTTCCAAATATATAAAGGGAGTAAACTTAAATAAGAGTGTTATTTCTGAGATTCACATTTAGGTTAGGGACAGTGGCATCATTTGCTCATTTTCCTCAAATATTTAAATAGAATTCTTTCAGTGTTGTTCATAACTGAGAATTTAATATATATTACACACCATTTTTTTTTCTCATTCAGATATGAATCCCATAACATTGTTGAGACGGTTTGATCCGGCCGTGTCTCCTGCAACGGTATGGATGATGTGTTCCATATAGAGGGATGATTTAAAGCAAAGTATGTTGAGCTGCTGCAAACCTCCTTCTTGCCTTCGTTATGAGAAAGGAATTTTCCCTTCCCACCAGGGCCCATCCTGTTCATGCACGACCGGCATCCCATTCACACTCCTCGTGTTGTTCAAGAGTGGTTTGCTGGACAGGATAACCTGCTTCTTCTTGAAGGCCGAGCAAAGGAGCAGATATGAATATGATTGAAAACATGTGGGCCCAGGTGGTGAAAACATGGAAAATGGAACATGAGAGAACAACACAGCAACTCATGGTTCACATTAATGCTCAGTGGGAAATTTGTAGATGGAGACTGCAGCAATTTCTCAACCTTATTCATTCGATGCCCGACAGATTGAGGGAAGTGACTGAGAGAGAAGGTGGATAGTCAAGGTATTAGACTGTCTAATTAATGTGATTTTTTTTAATAGGATATAAAATGTTATCATTTTGTTCTCACTACTAGTTATTTGATTATGTTTTCATAAACATAATTCACGACAAGATTTTATTATAACCATGATATTCTTGATATAATGTTCAAAGTACCTATAAACAAAACTAAATTGCATAATGCCTCCATACAATGACTGGAGTATTGCTGTAAACTTTCCTGCTCACTCAGGCCCCATATGTATTTGATGTCTCTTCCTAATCACTGTTTCTTGTTAACAACACTGAATTATAGAAATGGATGACTCGCCGAGCACCGTTTTCATACAATGAGGTCAGTAACAGTATTGCCAGACTGCCTTACCTAAATTTCGTTCACTGTGGTGTGGCCGGTACAGATATGGTACGTAACCAATTTTAGTTTTGTGATAAACCTATTGGCTTCTTGGAGTCTTAAAATAGTTTTCGTCATTTGAAATGTAATGCTCTATGTCCTACTGATATTTCCAATGTATTTTTGGTTAAAACCTATATTATATTAACAAAAGTAGAGATGTGGCATATTTTTTAGCCGTTGTTATTTCTGACTATAGGGGTCATATGCTTTGTAAGATTATTTAAAAGGTAACTGTCAATTAATTAGATGATACTCTCTCTATGTCAGCCACTATAAGGACAGCCCAAATGCCTTCACCTATCACCTGAGGCCAAGGAAATATATGGGCTATAATATATCAGTGAATATGATATTTTTATATACAGGTGGTCCCCAGGTTACGACGGGTCCGGCTTATGACGTTCCGAGGTTACGACGCTTTTTCTTAAATATTCATTGAAAAATCCGCCCTGGGTTCGACCTTGTTCCGAGGTACGACGCTGACGCTTTCCGACGCTCCGATTTTTACGATGCTTTTAAAATACATACTATGTAAATAAGAATCCTTTATAGTTTAGCACAGTTTCTCTCTCTCTCTCTCTCTCTTTGTATTTTCCAACGAAAATAATCACTATACAGGCGGTCCCCGGGTTACGACGGTTCCGGCTTACGACGTTCCGAGGTTACGACGCTTTTTCTTAAATATTCAATGGAAAAATCCGTCCTGGGTTACGACGCTTGTTCCGAGGTTACGACGCTGACGCTTCCGACGCTCCGAGTTAACGACGCTTTTAAAAAACGCATACTATGATAAAAATCCTTTATAGTTTAGCACAGTATATTAATAAAAATAAGTTTCTGGTTAGATACAACAAAAATTTTGAGATTATGATGATTTTCGACACTTTTTTATATTGTATTTTTCTATGTTTTTTAGTGACGCCTCATATGCGGAACTAGTTTCCGAGAAGAATGAATCATACTAGTTTACATTATAACAGTCCAAAAAGCGCAAATAATGAAAAAATCATTGCTTGTTTCCAGTAATAATAACAAAACGAAGTTTCTGGTTAGATTACAACGCAATTCCAAGTACCAAAGAGAGACATTATCCAGTAATTTGATGAGAGAGAGAGAGAGAGAGAGAGATAGAGAGAGAGAGCGAGAGAGAGAGAGAGAGAGAGAGAGAGAGAGAGAGAGAGGCGTCTTCCGACGCTCCGAGTTAAGGACAGAGAAGTGTTCGTTTCGTTAAACGGCCTCTGACTCATGCCAGTAAATGTTTTGTTGATACTAATAATATAAGCCTATTTAAAGATACGTTTACTTTAATTAGTCTATATGATACGTAAATAGTAATCAACTGTTCTTGTAGCCCTCAATATTTGGCAAAATCGAAGTATCCAAAGAGAGACATTATCCAGTACGTAATTTGATCAGAGAGAGAGAGAGAGAGAAGACGAGAAAGAGAGAGAGAGAGATAGAGAGACGCTTTGGCAACAATGGTCTCGGGGGTTTTTATAGCTTCCTTCTGCTTGATGATCGTGGATATGTAGAAGGATTTCGACCATACTCGTTTGCCAAATCGACGATACGAACGCCACGTTCATGCTTTGCTATAATTTCATGTTTTGCTTCCATCGAAATCATTTTCTTGGGTTTTTTCTTATCACCTGCTTTGTCTTTAGCTTTGAGACCCATGGTTAATAATAAAATAGACAAAATAACACGAAAAATAGGCGCAAATACAACGAACTAAACAACGACGTGTTAACATGCAGCACCAACAAACAAACAGACTGAACGCCATTTATCGGTCGCCTATACAACTAACACTCATCGCAAAATCGTATCTCAAATATTTCGTTGTATATCAAAGCTTGTATTTTCGCAAATTTTCTGTTATATCTCAAAACATTCGTATATTAGGGCAATCGTATGTCAAGTTTCCAATGTAATTTGATCAGAGAGAGAGGAGAAGAGGAGAGAAGAGAAGAGAGGAGGAGAGAGAGAGACGATGAGAGAGAGACGAGAGAGAGAGAGAGAGAGAGTAGAGAGAGAGAGAGAGAAGAGAGAGACGCTTTGGCAACAATGGTCTCGGGGATTGACGTAACGTTTATTTTCTGAACAGATAGGACAGAGAAGTGTTCGTTTCATTAAACGGCCTCTGACTCATGGCAGGAAATGTTTTGTTGATACTAATATATAAGCCTATTTAAAGATACATTTACTTTAATTAGTCTATATGATACGTAAATAGTAATCAGCTGTTCTTGTAGCCCTCAAGATTTTGCAAAATCACTCCAGGTTGTACATAAAACTTCAAAGAATGTAGTGTCACCAGAGGATTACAATAGTTTTTACCTTCAAGAACCAGCATTCTTTTATGAAAATAACTCCAGGTTGTACATAAAACTACAGGAAACAACAAAGTAGTGTAACCAAAGGATTACAAGTAAGTTTTTATAACTTTTTATTAGTTTAAGACATATTTCCAAGCGTCGTTCCGGCTTACGACGATTTTCGGCTTACGACGCGTCTCAACGAACGGAACCCCCGTCGTAACCCGGGGACTGCCTGTAATTCTCTCTCTCTCTCTCTCTCTCTCTCTATACTACAAAGATGTATTTTTTTAGTATGATAAATAAATGATTTACTATTTTCAAATATTAATAATAATTTATACAGCAATAATATCAATTCATTAAAGAAAATACCATAGTGAATTAGTAAGATTTTAGCTTATATTTAAAAAATTATGGAAGAATGAAGGAATCCCAGTCTTCTTGAAGTAACTTCCAGTAACCTTTTCTCGAGATGCAGGTACTAAAACTGTCAGCTATATATCAAGTTCTCTCTCTCTTTTACCGAGATGAAAGAATTTTTATGGTACTAGTATGTAAAATGTTTATTGATAATTTCAGTTATTCTTTAATAATAATAATAATAATAATAATAATAATAATAATAATAATAATAATAAAACTTTAATTACAAAATTCATAATGGTCGTATTTTAAAGAGATGAAAATGACCTTTCCATTTCACTTGTAAGGATAATTCCTCTTTCTTACTGAGATGAGAGAATTTTTATGCTAGATGCACGTGTTTATTATATTTTCAATAATAATAATAATAATAGAAGTAGTAATAATACGATAACTAATTTCAAAAGAAAATTCTTCCCTTTGTCTTTTTCTGTATCAATTTCCCCACCTCAACTCGAGTGACACTCAAGCTTAACAATGCCATACATGGTCAACGAATTTTAATGGTTTTATGTATCTCTCTCTCTCTCTCTCTCTCTCTCTCTCTCTCTCTCTCTCTCTCGCTCTCTCTCTCTCTCTCTCTCGCTCTCACTCTCTCTCTCTCTTACTGAGATGAGATCATTTTCATGGACGTGTATGTAATAGTTCCCATCATTAAATATTTTCCAATATAATACTATAAGTACAAAATTCATATCTGAGTATTTTAAATACAATAATCATTCCATTTCTCTCTTTTAAATACTGTAAAGGACAACACTCTCTCTCTCTCTCTCTCTCTCTCTCTCTCCACCACAAGATACTTGTCATACATTTGGTGTTTCTATTTCTTCCTTTTATCTCTCTCGCTCTCAGCAAAAGAATTGATAGACAGACAAACATAATTGCACAGTCCTCTCTTTCTCTCTTCTCTGGAGAAATATATGTATTTATGGGAGGGGGAAAAAGTTGCCTACAGATGTTCATTTCAATCTATTGAAACCTAAGGAGTTATTTCTCCTATTTCTCTCTCTCTCTCTCGTCTCTCTCCTTCTCTCTCTCCCTCTCCTCTCTCTCTCTCTTGTATTTTAATGAAAATATACAGTAATTTGTGTAAATACACAGTGTTGCACATGAAAAAAATAAAAAAAGTAAATTAGTGATAATTTTAGAGATACGGCCCTAAGAAAAATTGCAAATTAGTAGTGAAATTTTCCGTGGACATGTTTTCAAGAACGTCGTTCCGGCTTACGACGATTTTCGGGTTACGACGCGTCTTAAGAACGGAACCCCCGTCGTAACCCGGGGACCGCCTGTACACGTAAAGTTTTATTAATATACTTAGCTAACGATTAGCCTCGCATGGCACCCTGAAATTTAAAAAAATTTGAGGGCAAGTGACTGTTGCAATGTGTGGGTGACAGGTCCCACCCACCGCAGCGGGAACTCGCGAACGACATTAGCCGATAGCGTCATTCTTCTTTATGCCGACAGCTGACAGGATGTAGTCGCCTTACGATACTTATGTTCATGTTCGCCGCTTTCTAGTTGCCTGAAGTTGGTGATGTACTCACTTTACCTATTTTCTTTATGTACTGTTGTATTATTTTGGTTGACTTTAACTCATTAGTTTCTTTCTCTTAGTTAGTTTATCAGTATGACTGATTCTAGTACTTCCAGTCTTCGCTGCAGCGAAGGATACAAGAATAGACTCACCTTTTAATGTTATTATCTTTCTTTTAGGATCATTTGGCATTGATAAAGCCAAAAAAATAATTTAAATTTCTCATAACCTGAGGGAATAAACCTGTTTACAAGTACGTAGTATGTAACTTCCAAAAAATGTATTCCTGTAACTGGTGTTCTGAAGAAACTATCAGTTATTTATCGCCAATAAATGTGTGGTATAAGCACAATTTTTTCTAGAAAATTCCTTGACACTTTAGGATATAGAATTTAATTGATGGTGTATGAGTAAAGTTATGGATGGATTATGCATTTTAAACATGGGTTTTGACGAACTGAACTTGATATTTTACGAAGCCTTATGTTAAAAAAGTTTTTGTATGTTTTGCACAAGCTTTTTATTGACAAAAAATAAATAAACATAATTGTTAATTAATCCTAGACTCAAGACTGGCAATGGCACCAGGGCCAGAAGCACAGGAGCTGAGCACAAGAGTGTGTGGAGGGATAGAAGGACTAAAGATGGGAATGGGAGAGAGGTTATTTTCAAAAGTAGAGGGAAGAGCAAGACTGGAGTCTGTCTTAGGCCTAGGCAAAGAATCTCTACTAACAGAGGACCTACTTTTGGCATGAGCAGCCACCTTTCTAATCCTATTTCTCTCCAATCCAGATGTGATTCAAGTAACTTCCACCTACTTTCAAGCCAGTCCTTGCATTCCAAGCAAGTAAGCTCTCGTTTATATCTGCCCCCAAATTTATTGCACATGGTATATGGATCATAACAGTTTGTTAATCTAATCTTGCAGTCCTCGCTACAATAGGGAAGACTGGAAGGTTAGAATCCGACATAACTAACTATGTAATTAGTTAATATGAAAGAAAACTAAACGTGCAAAGCGAACTAAAATGCAACAGTCGAAAAACTAAAGAGGATATATCACTGACTTCAGCAAACCGGGGAATCACGAATGCAGGAGCAAAAATATCGGTTGCGCAGCATAAAAGAGAGTGACACCAATGGCTTCTTTGCAACAGTCACTTGTTCACGAATTTTTGAATCTAGGATACTGTGCAAGCATAATCATTAACTAAGTAATTACTTAGTAAGTTACTTATAGAAAATATACTGGTAACTCAGCTGATACATCCGATCAGAAAATATTACTTTTTAAAAGTTTTAAAAGGTAAAATAAATATGTACTACCTTTTTCATTATGTTTAAGATTTAACATGCATACTGTACTTTACTCTCTAAGTATGGGCATGTGTATGTTCAGTAAAATGTGTGTATGTGTACAAACATTCCTTTTTCATCTTTTTAAAATTATAGACTTATTTTGGTATTTAGAAAGCACTGGATTATACCTTTAAATGATAGTTTTATCATTTTAAATGCTGTTTATGACGTTCTACAGGGATGGGAGATTCTTCTCTTATTTGACAAACCACACTGTACTTCCAATTCGCAAACAAATGACAATACAGCAGACAGGAACAACAAAATTGAGTCTCAATACTTAGACAGAATTAATACAGAAGTTTTGAACCCTTAATTTCAAACCTATATGAAATGTTAATGACAGGGTGCACAAACTAATATACAATTGTCATATACGGTATGTCATAACAAGAAGTTTCCAGTTAGTACTAAATGGTATAGGTACTTCAGTAAAGGCAACTTTCATGTAATTTTACCCAACAATCTTGTAAATTATAAAGTTACCATGAAGTATTGCCCAGTACTGTGTATAGCCAGAATAGTGTAGCTTACTCAAAAACACCACTTAAACAAGGAATAGTAAAAAAGTTCACAGAATTTTCCCATAAAATTATTAATATTTATTAAATAAAAATGAACAAACTTGAAGACATTTCCCTATGTACAATAGTTCCCTTCTTGATCAATGCACTTTTCGAGCTTGTTACCATCCATCCATTCAATCCTTGTCTAAATAGCTCAGCATTCTTAGTTTGGAACCAGGTTTTAGAAGCAGCTTTGGCTTTACTGCTTTTTGGATTTTCTCTGAGTTTTGGGAACAGAAAGAAATCTGATGGGGCAAGGTCAGGATTTGAGGGTGGATGTGGTAGGGCTTTCCATCAAAATTCTAAAGGGTGGATGTGGTAGGGCTTTCCATCAAAATTCTAAAGAACATTCCTGGTTGCTCTTGAAAAATGTCCAGGGACATTGTTGTTTGTTTGTTTGGTGTTTTTACGTTGCATGGAACCAGTATGGTTATTCAGCAACGGGACCAACGGCTTTACGTGATTTCCGAACCACGTCGAGAGTGAACTTCTATCACCAGAAATACACATCTCTAACTCCTCAATGGAATGGCCGAGAATCGAACCCGCGACCACCGAGATGGGACGCTAATACCATACCAACCACGCCGCTGAGGCGCTTGGAACATTGTTGTGATGAAACTAAACTCTGCAGTGCAACTTTCCTCCTTGGTCTGCAGCCAATGCTGCCTTCAATCTTCTTGAGACCACCAAGGAGTAACTCCCAGTAACATTCCTTTGACCTTTACAAAAACTACTAATATTGCTCCTTCTGAATCCTCAAAAATGGTGACAATTACCTTCTGTGGTGACCTCAGTTTTGAATTTAACTGGTTCACAAGATCCACAAGGAAGCCATGTTTGGACTATGTATGTCTTACTCCCATGATTGTAGTATTGAGAGATCCACCATTTCTTGGTGTCATGTAGTTGATGGTATTCCCTCTCTCAGATCATCTACTATGCCTTCTCAAAAATGCTGAAACTACCTGTAAACTGCTGTTTTCTTTGAAGCAGCATCTCCATAAACATTCTGCAAAGCTTCAGTAATTTGGGGTTATCCAATCACATTTCATTCAAAATTTGATGTTGGCACTTATTTGAAAGTTGCTGCTTTCCAAAGGTCAGAAAATTATTTTAAAAGAACACCTGAACAGTCAGTGGTACTAATGATAAGTCAATGAATTAATGCAATTAACTGACCTTGAGGAAAGGTCTCAAGGACACTTTAATAGGTTTGGTTTTACTAATTTAGTGAGAAATGAATACAGGAGCAGTCTTCTGTGAACTTACTGACTTAGCCTCCTTAATCAATTTTTCTTGATACCTCAAACCAAAATCTCTATGATTTCTTTATTTGCAAAACAATAATATTTTTTTATTATAAGTACAAATTTTTCAATCACACATGTTCTGCACAAACTACCCAATTCTCAGTCTTCAAAGATGAAATGATAATGCTTTTAGAAAAAGGTTGTATATTACTATCAGCTTCTAAAGCAATGGATATCCATAACATATCACCAACAGTGACTGGAATATATTTTCATGTTGAGAATATTTCATACCAATAAAAAAAAAGTTAAACACCTAAGAAAACTGGCTTTGTGCCAATCTTCAATCAGTACAAAAGAAATATTTTTTCATGTCAACATGAGCATGAGTATGTACGCTTTGCTTTCGGATAATTATCAAAAACTTTTGTGTAAAGAAAAACCTTACTCATGATAGCATCTTCACTATCACATGAGTTATAATACACACACTTTCATTTTATGAAATGCAGCCAATGCTTGAAAAGCATACAAACATCTTCATCATCTACAACTATCATAATGAAACTAAATATTTGAATGAAAAGAAGTTACTTTTGTTTCATTTATGCATTCCTCAACCACTTCTCCAGGCACTTGACTAACTTCCCTTTTTTTTTACTTTCTCTCAAGAACAAGATAACAAATAACACCTACAGTATGTTTAGTTTAAACTGAATGAATAAAGATTTTCAAGCTTATATTCCAATGATGCAATACTCAGTACGGTCTTATATGCATGTGAACAAGATCTTCAGGAAAAAGTAAAGTTAGACAAATACGTACTAGAGTAATGCTGTAAAGGATACTTCCTCTTAGTCTTTGTGACTTAAGAGACCTGTATGCCTGTAGCCTTACATCCTCATGAGTTAAGACAGCATAGAATTCATACAATACCACCAAAGAACTACATGGTTGCTTAAAAAAAGATTATTCCATTATTAAATAGTGTGCACACTGTCTGAATGGAAAAACAATTCCTACAGTGCACAAGGAAAAATGCTGTGGTATCAGTAGTACCTGGTCGTCTTTTGAACTTAATCCATTCCCAGGCGGTTCGAAGTACAATTTGTTCGAACATGGAAACACCGTCCCCTATAAAGAAATAAGTGGAACTCAGGATAATTCGATATCGCAGTAAATATCCAAGACTAGCCCTTTTTACGAATTTTTTCTATTATTAATGTGTTCACAAGTTAAATTAAGAGTGTAAAGTAATGAAACAGTACGTTATATGAAGTAAAATTTTCTAAATTTTATTTTTCTGTGTAGGATTTACAAACTGTTTGGTAAAAATGGCGCCGGCCAGCTGGGAGATGGAGGGAGGAGATGGGAACCCATTGAGCAAACCGAATTCGTTGCAGCATGCAAAGGTTGATGATAAAATCAATTTTATTCACATATTAACCCTCTTAAGCTGATTGGACGTATTAAACGTCAAGATAAATTGTCTCCCGGGTGCCGATTGGACGTATTAAACGTCGACATAAAAAAAGTTTTTTTAAAATTCGCGGAAAAATACCTATAGGCCTACCAGCCAAAAACTTTTGAATCACGCACCTTGGGGGATGCTGGTAGCTCACGGATCATGGCGTTGTTTTGTTTACAATCGTTACGCAGGCGCGCAAGCGCGAATTTCATTCTTATCGCACTAAAAATTATCAGTGACATCTCAGAAATTATTTCGTCACTTTGACATAGTTTTTGCACCATTTTAAATTAGCCATTACATGGAGTATTATATATGAAAATGTGTGCAATTTCATGTAAAATACAACAAAACAATACTCATGATTGTAGCTTTTATCAGTTTTGAAATATTTTCATATAAATAACGATAAGTGCCAAAATTTCAACCTTCGGTCAACTTTGACTCTACCAAAATTGTCGAAAAAAAAACAGCCATAATTGATAAGCTGAAGAAAACTCTTATATTCTAGTAATGTTCAATCATTTACATTCATTTGGCAACAAATTGGACGTCTCTAGCACAATACTTCGATTTATGGTGCATTTATGAAAAAAACTTTTTCCTTACGTCCGTGCGGTAACTCTTCCGATAAATTTTTTCATGCGATTGTCGTAATGTTTGCACCATTTTAAATTTCCCGTTACATAAAGTTTTATATATGGAAATGTGCGCAATTTCATGCACAGCACAACAAAAAACAACCCATGGTTGTAGCTTTTATCAGTTTTGAAATATTTTCATATAAATTTCACTCTGTTGAGGCTGTCATTTTCCTTCAGAGACTCCGTAAA
>NC_087206.1:38987245-39007310 GCF_015104395.2 Macrobrachium nipponense
GAGACTCCGTAAAGTGAGATGCACACAAGTACCGACTTTCTTACTTGCCCATCTAAAAGTGAAAGGATAGGCTAGCATTACTATATTGAGGTGATTAGTCATTCTGACCTCTTAATGTAGACATTGTGTCAGTTGTCTACAACCAACTAAATCTCTTCGTTTTTTACAGGATCCGGACTTTACTTGAACGCCCTTCTCCCTCTTCTTGTCGTAATGTTTGCACCATTTTAAATTTCCCGTTATATAAAGTTTTATATGTGGAAATGTGCGCAATTTCATGCACAATACAACAAAAAACAACCCATGGTTGTAGCTTTTATCAGTTTTGAAATATTTTCATATAAATTTCACTCTGTTGAGGCTGTCATTTTCCTTCAGAGCCTCCGTAAAGTGAATTGCACACAAGTACCACTTTCTTACCTGCCCCATCGAAGGATGGCTAGCATTACTATATTGAGGTGAGTATCATTCTGACCTCTTAATGTAGACATTGCAGTCATGTTGTCTACAATCAACTAAATTCTGTTCTAGTTTTTTTTTTTTTTTGAGACCAAAAGACAGCCATCAGCTCCAAGAACTTTATACGACAATTCCTCCCAATTTGTCAACAAAGCATCTGTGTGTGATGTCATTCATACAGAATGAGGAGTCAAGGTGACCTGTATCACCAGAGATTCCTTCCAGAATCAAGGCGGGGTCGGTCTCGCATCTTGTTTGTTGTATGCGATAGCTAGAATTAGTTCACATATATTTGTTGTAATCCTAGTACTATTGGATCTAATACTGATGCAAACTGCAACAAGCCAATCATACATTCTAATTGCCGTTTGAAAACTCTGGGCTATGCAAGGCATGTTTAGAGGACTTGCCTCATTCTGTTTTGAGTACAACAGGAAGGGACGAGTTGTGAAAAGTATCCCAACATAGTCACAGCTACTGAAAGTGTCTGCTGGGTGTGAAGTGGGATTTTGCCAATTTATCATGAAACCTTTGGTTTCTCAAGCAAACTTTTCTTGTGGGCCCCCAGATCGACCAGTTGTCTAGGTGGGCTATAGTTATTTCTGATTTCTCAAAGAGCTACCATTACTTTGTCAAATTTTAGAGAAATGTTTAGCCCACAGGGCATGGCTTTGAACCTGTACATATCTTTCCCTATCCAGAACCTATGGAAGGGAACAACAACAGGGACGTGCCAGTATGCATCTTTCACATCTAAGTCTCTTTCAGAACACTTACCCACTAGGGAAACAGTAGTTATTCGGAAAATATGGAAAACAGTGTGCTTGTTCAATGTTGATAGGTCTAGGATCACTCTTCGTTTGGAGGAATCCTTTCTGGGGACACTTAGAGATGTACTTGATGACAAATATCCACACGTTTCTCTGTGGCTCCCATTAACGGGGACTTTCTGCACATAACATTCCAAAGAGGCGGCTGATTTTTGGAAGAACCCATTTACATGAGGGGGAAGGGGTAAGACTGTTCCCCCAGCCCATTTAAAATTAATGCTGTGTCCCCACAGGGAAGATTTCAATTGCCTGTGCTGTCATTGAAGTCAACCCCCAACCATACCATTCCCATTGGTACCCATCTCTTCCTCTACCTCTGCCCTTGATTGGCATTCCATTTGTTGCTTTTCTACTTCCTCTTTAAGAGGGCCTTTGGACCTTGTGAAAAAATTATCTTGCTGTTGTTGTTGTTGTCCTTTGGTGAAGTATCATCCCATTTGAACACCTACCTGTTCTGTCAGGAAAAAAACCTTATGGGTGGCTAAAGGCTTACCTTTTTAAGCGAGCCTTTTTGGGTTAGGTAAGGGGAAGTTTTGAATCTTTGTTTCCTAAATTCAGCCTTTTCCCAAAAGAGAGTATCTCATACAATTCTGTTGGCAAGCTTGCTCGTTAAGTTTTTAACCACAACAGACCCCTCAAAAGGTCCTTACAGAAAGAGTTACGATGTAATAATGAAGTTACATTGGGAAGTGACTAGTTGGAGCCCTCCAATGTTTCCATTTGCACTTTTATATCCCTTTTGGAGGGAAAAGATCCTCTTCAGCATCAATAGCTGTACATAAATGGATTTAGAATTCCTTCTATATGGTTTCTTTCATGGCTACCTGAAATTTGCGTCCCTAATTCATCTGGATTCATCAGGGTCATTTCAGTGGCTACGCCCCCTTCACATTCCATATTAAGAACATCTCCACCATGTAAAAATTTCTCTATTTCCTATGTGGGTTTAATCTGGGAGGTAGTGGGGACTGATGTTACTAGGTTTCTGGAGGTACTGGGAACTGACTTTGCTGGGTTTTGACCCAAACATAAATCTTGATCTGAGAAAAAAGGGTTGCATATCTGCTGCCAGAGTTTTGCCGGAGATATGACTTCCCTTTTCTTAAGTCCTACTGAACTCTCAAGAATCCCCAAGACAGCTTAAAATAAGCAGCTTCATGCTCAAAACTTGCTGTCAGTAGCATACTACAAGTTTGTACATATCTGTCAACCAAGAAAATTTTTATTGTTTTTTTACAAGACTATACCCATGCAGGTGGTATGAGCCATACCCACTGGCACAAAATCACCCGAGCAATTTTAAACAGAACACTTGAACTGAGGGCCCTGCATAATGGGAGCCCTGTAGTGATATAAAGCAAGTTGCTATTAGAAGCCATTCAGTATCAAATTAGTAATAAGGGACACTTCTGTAGTTACTCATAAAGTTTCCATATTTGTAATAGATTCTATTAGAAATTGTAATAGATTCTATTAAAAATCTATATTAACTTAAGCCCCTTGAGGCTGTTAATTTTGCCAGCCGTATACGGCTGTAGAGTATTAAGTCTTAATGCAATAGCTATGTAAAATTTTAATATGAATTGTCATACTATTTGGACTACCATATAAGTACTTTGAGTTATTTAATTATGCCTAGGATATTGTTTATATCTAGTCCTAGGCTATTTGGGCTAAACTACCACTTTGTACACTAACAATAGGATGTTTCTCTCTTAGCCTAGTATAGAGTATTGCCTAATCCAGATTACCCTAAATTAAATGTAAAGGCTATATAAACACAAAGTTACTTACATGCAAATTCGTAGTTAGGCCAACATCTTTGAACTAACTCAGACAGTTTATATCTAGTCCTAGGCTATTTGGTCTACTATATAAAACAGTAACTTTCTAATATGAAACTCACTGATGTGAAACTTTATAGTTAGGCTATCACCTAATATGGGTTATTGTCTACTCCTGATTAATTTTTACCTTAAAGGTATGGGATTAACCAGGTGTAATTTGTAGCCTTCAAGATAGGCTGCTACCTCATGGCCCATTAGGTCTACATACTGCTTTTGGTCTACTATAGCTAGGACAGCCTATCACCTAGCCTAGGTTAGTCTAATTAATCAAGATATTTGCATAATTCCCTTTCAAGGGTATGCACATGAGCCTACAGTATTATGACAATGCTCAAATATACAGGCTATATAAAAAGGGAAAATGCCTATAGGTTTTTACCTACCCTAGCTAAGGTCTTTGGTGTAAACTTAGGCTACTGCCAAAGCCCATAGTCTAAAAGGATATGTCCTCAAATCTTATCTTAATTCAGGTCACTGCCTATTGCAGGTTATTTTTATTCACTCTTAAGGATATTTAATCCTAGGTTATAGGCTACAGACAAAACCTGTTACAGTCTAGCTTACATATTCTCACTGAATCGATGTAGTATGTAGGCTACTACCTGGTAGGCTATTCCCAACATCGTATCTGAAGGGATTATCTATATTAATAACAACTGTAGAACATTTCTTCAGATAAAAATTTTACTTCTACAGACTGCTAACACTCACAAAATGTAAGAGGCATTGACATGTACTGGCGATAAAGCCAGTTTATGGCTTTTCACATACATACATTAAAATCACTGTTCCACGCTTTAAACTAAAACAATTTTAGCTGGAACTTGAAATACATACTCAGCTTTCAAGCTGGAAGTTTCCATTAACTTCAGCAAAGAAATCAATAAGCAAAGAACGAAACTCTTAGAGTTAAAGATCCTAAATTGCTAACAGTAACATGTATTGCCAAAAAACGACAGTTTACGGCTTTTCATGCACAGTTAAATCATTTGTTCCACATTATAAACTAACACAAATTTCAACTGAAACTTGAACTTGTACACTTAGCTTTCAACTTATAATATGTTTCCATGAACCTCTGTAATGAAATAAATAAGCGAAGAACGAAATTCTCGGACCTAGCCTAAAGATCATAAATCATAAGAAGTGCAGACGTGCACTGGTGAAATAGGCCAATTATGGCTTTTCACGCACAAAAAAATCACTGAACTTGAAACTATGCACTTAGCTTAATCAATAAAAGTAGAACCGACTTCTCTGAGCTCTGGTTTCTTGACCGACCAGAAAAAGGAATGGTGGCTCAGAAAGATTTTGGCCGTATGCAAACAATATGATGGTGCGTACGCGCATAACCCCTTCTTCTTGAGATTTTGACGTATGAGGTAAACTGGGTATTAGCATTCGCTGAGGACAATAGTCCATTTATACTCTATCACTTGTTATAATATTTAACATTACGACACAATACCAGGCCATAAGAACAGTTAAGAGAATTTTTTGACATTAGTCTGGTCACCATGGAGCACTGGATAGACCATGAAGAGGGTAACCCTTAAGGACAAGATAGCGATTATGCTATCAAAAAGCTCTAAAAACTGACATGCTCTATACTGTATTTGTTTTATTAAAGTATTTATCTGCAGAAGTCACACAGTACAACTATATTTAGAATAAATTTTGATTTAAATAAAAGTTGGTTTGCTTGTTGTATCCAATTACTGTATATTGCATGTACAGTACTCCCCAATTTTTATGCAGAATAAGTTCCAGAACCTGCCGTGGAAGTGCAAAATCTGTGGAAATGCAAAAAAAACCCTCTAAAAATGCTTATAACTGCCAAATACCCAGTACCCTGTAAATTTAAATGCTTATAACTGCTTAATTTGATAGTTCAAACAAACTATACCTTGAATTATCATAAATAAAGTAATCTACATAATATAATTTCAGACAAAAATACACCCTAACCATCCCAAAACTTCCTGGGTAATCTTAGATTAGTACCCTTTTACTAATGTTACTCAAGTACGTATACAAATCCCCTAAAACGTTTATACAGGCAGTCCCCGGCTCAGCTTACGACGTTCCGAGGTTAAGGCGCTTTTCAATTATATTCATCAGAAATTATTTCCAGGGTTACGGTACCTACAACGCTGATCTGGCAGAAGAAATATGACACCAAAAATGCAAAATGATCAATATTTGAAAGCTTTTTGGATGAAAAATGCAATAAGAATGCAGTTTACATAGTTTTTAATGCACCCAAAGCATTAAAAATAAGGTTTTCTTAGGATTTTTGACGATGTTCCGGCTTACAACGATTTTCTTCTTACGACGCGTCTCAAGAACAGAACCCCCCGTCGTAACCCAGGGACTGCCTGTAATAATGATCTACTCATTTCAAAATATCAATATTAATGTAAACTGCAAAACACCTATAAAATTTTTAATACAAATTAAATATATCTGTCTTACAGAAAAAGTTTATTTTTTTTTTCTTTTTTTATAGCAATACTGCTTATTTACTACATACTGTGTTCGTAGGAATGTTCTATCAAGCTCATTCCAGGTTAGCCCACACAGAACATAAGTGTAACTCACTCTCTCTCTTTCTCTAATGCAAGATGTATTTCAAATATTATCATAAAATGTTTTGAATGATAAAGTATTGTATATATACTTATAATGTGGTTATGCATCTATTAAGTTCATTCCAGGTTGACCCCCAAACTGAGCACAATTGGTGTACGATCTCTCTCTCTCTCTCTCTCTCTCTCTCTCTCTCTCTCTCTCTCTCTCTCTCTCTCTCTCTCTCTCAGGGTAAGGTAGGTGTATTTGAAATGATATTTAAGTTTTTGTTATAATAAAGCATGTTGTAAAATATTTAAAATATTATTTAGTGAATATTTTAAATATTGTATATGCTCTATCATCCAACTCTTTACAGCAATATACAAATTAACCTTGCAGAGAGAGATAGAGAATCATACACCTATTATGCTCAGTATGGGACCCAACCTGGAATGAGCTTACCAACCTGGAATGAGCTTACCAACCTGGAATGAGTCACAAACCCTAGATAAAAATACAATATGTAATTAGAGAATAAATAGTGTTGCTCTATGAAAAAAAAAAGCTAATTAGTAATAATTTTGGAGATAAGGTCCATAGAAAAAATCCACAACTTCGTGAAAGTTCCCCGTAGAAAAGTGAATAATGTGTCCACAAAAATTTGTGACAAAGCAGACCGTGGAAATGTGAAATGCTTAAAACCAGGGGGCACTGTATTATTATTATTATACTGTTCTTGTATTACAGAATACAAAGATGAAATCATATTACATTTGTATCTAATATTGTTTACAGTCTCAAAAAATTGGACTGATTGAGTAGAGTGCTACCGACACCCTCATTGCTATTAGTTACTAAAACAAGCATCATTTGGAGATACTGTTTCTTGTAAATTAACAAATCACTTGATTTTAAAAGGAACAAGTGCAATTTCACCGGGTCCAAATATAGCTTTCGCCTATTCCAAAATGCTTTGCAGCCTACCCGTTACGTATTGATTTTCTTCAGCCACGACTAACCTGCAGTTTCAATTTTGTGGCACACTTTCTTAAGAGCCTTCTCCCTTGTGTGAGGGATAACCAAAAAACATAACTACTCATGTCTTCCTTTTTAAATTTATTAGTACTATTTTCAAGTAACACTGCACTGTTCATGCAGTAAAGTTAAAGTAGTATAGTATAAGAAATCTGTACATCATACAGCACAAATATGAAATATTTTGCTATCTCTCTATAGTTAATGGATACTCTTTAAAATCTAAGGAGCAACTTTCTTTAACTAGGATGTCAAGCAGGTAACCAAACCCACAACCAATCAGTTCGAACTCCCTTTTAAACATAGTATATACTTAAAACACTTATATCTTACAAAATATGAAAAACCTTTTCTAATTTCTTGAAGACCTGCATATATTACTATGGTGTTTTTTCTATTTGCAATAGTCTTCAAGATTTTTTATCCCTTCATATTCTATAATTAGAAAAAAAATTGTAACCACTTTATATGCTCAGTGAATATGAGAGTTAATACTGAAAAGACAACTAAATACAAAAAAGGTTTGCTTACTCTACTTTATCGAGTGTATCAACAGTTTTCTTAAGAGCAATTTTGACAGCAGAAAAAGCTTACTAAAATATATGCAACCAGACCAACATAATAAAAGATCAAGAAATAATTACAAAGAATGGAATGAAATGGGATGTCTTGAAGCTCAAGCACTATGATCTGTATGGCTATTTAGTGCTGAAAATTACTGCAATGACTAAATAGTCATGCTAACATCCCCATCCATAAATATGGGTTCCATTCCTAACATGTACACAATTCTCCCCAAGAGGCTGTCACTTCTTTTATCTTGTTTAACAAACACACCTCTAAACACCACAACAATAATACACAATTTTAATTTCAAGTACTAGCCTGGTTTAATTTTTAGTTGAAGTTTTAATAAAAAAAAGTTTTTCAAAATTTGTATTTTAGTAGTACAAATGCACTAAATAGGAATACTATAGAGTAAATAAATACATTTCATGAAACATTTAATTGCTGTTCCTACAAAATACGTACTGAAGAGTATGAAGTTGAGGAACAACCATGAATCTGTCTCATTTACTGGCAATTTTACAGTGAATAAAGTAAAACTTTACATTCATTCACAAATAAATTTCCACCTACTTTTCAAACAAAGGCTGCAGTCAAATAATTTTCAGTTCTGAGAAGAGGAAAATAAGGAGATTGTAGTATGACGCCTGCCCATCGTACAATTCCACACAAAAATATATGCGATTCCAAAAAGACGCTTGAAAATACTACTATAGAGTCATTTTTTTCAAATTTATCAAAACACAAGAGAGTCCATGATGCTTACCTTAAAAATTACCACCAGAAATGTCATACTGTACATCTTTAACAGCATCAACACTAAACTACACATACCGTACATGAGCCAAGCTTCCATTTAAAAAGTCCAAGGAATCACAGCATCATACACAAACTAATTTAACAAACTATTTTATTCAAAATATGCATAAAGTTATGTTTAAAAACATCTCTATAAAAATAAAAATTTTAATGAAATTATACATGGACTTTTTAAATGTACTTACACATTTTATATAATAAATACATGCCAAATTAGGAGACCATGAATATACAAGTGATTACAACTGAACTAACTTTGAAAACATTATCAAAACAAATGTATGTATGAAATCAATATGTATCCATTACATGTTACATGATTTTGTGAAACTTATGCAAGTCATATTCAAAGTGACATCCATGGATAAAAATCTGTTCAGTTCAGCTCTAATATCCAGCAACACACTAAATTAAACTTATTTGGATACTTACCAAAAGGCATAAAATAGCAGCAACTACAAAATAGTACCTTAAAGATAAAGGTATCCTCCTGTACAATATTGCATGTACCTTCATGCTCTCCAGAAAATCAAAATCAACATTAAAACCTGGGATTTAAAACAAAAGCCTAAAATCTGCTCTTTCTTCCGTTCAAGAGAAGGCTTTACCTACTACTAGAACTACTTTATTAAGGATTTTACTGCTTTCAGATAATTTCTATGTATGTGCTTAAGGTAGCAAGCTGCAAATCCACATTAAACTTCTACTGCACTGTATTAATCACCTCCTCATGAGACAAATTTTCCATATAATTAAAAGGAGCAACTGCTTTTACATTATGAATCTTTACTTTCAATAACAATAAAAAATCTGGGACTAATTTCCCACATGGTAGCCTAATTAAATATCTAACCAAGTAGGACATCACATTCTCTGACAAACGGATTTCAGGCTTCCTAGAACCATAAAACAAAAGGTGATTTTGGCCCATTCAATCTTTTATCTTATCTACATAAATTTTAATTACCCTCCCAGAACAGATGGGTGCTTCCTCTTCATTCGCCACCACATTGGTCACATTTGGAATTCTTCAGTTCTCAGTAATAACTCTGCCTTTAACACCATTCTTAGCTCCAAATCTGGCAAACAACATAATACAGCATTCTCTTTACACCAGCATTCCTGATTGACGAACACTTAATTTTTTAACTGTTGCCAATGCTACAAAAGTGTTTTCAAGTCAAATATTTCGGCTAAACCAATTCCTAAGGTTCAGAAGGATCGACAGACAATATTTTTCAAACTAAATTCCAGAGAGATTGATAGAGTTCTAGGGGCTTCAATCTAAACTGATCTCAATAACTCCTTAAGAGGCAGATCATCAGACAGCTCCAACTGCACATAAAATAGTACTGAGGAAAGCACATATCTATAACCTCATATAGCAGACACCAAAAGACTCATACTAGGTCTAAGAAAGCAAAACAACTCTCTGATGTCTACAGAGGTAAAGGTGCTGACAATTCCACCAGAATGGAACTCACAGCAATAAACAAACCACTGCTTATGATCCATGGCCAAGGTTTCATCCCTACTAGATTCTGGGATACCGTAGAAAACCTTTTCCAGGGGAGGCAATTGAGTCTCCAAGCCATAAATGAGGAACATGGAAGTTTTAGAGAAAATGCAAGGAATTATTAGGTAGTTTGAGCTCTTCCCTTAATGGAAGACTACGAGATAGATCAACCACGTGAGCAAGAAGTCTAAAAATTATTCTCCTTGAGGACATGAAGGCAATACAAGAGTCAATATTTCTTTACAATTGCTGAAGACATGCATCTAAACTGGACCAATTAGCCCTTAAACGCCGACTGGACGTATTTTACGTCGACATACAAAAGTTTTTTTAAAATTCGCGGAAAAAATACTTTTAGGCCTACCAGCCGAAAACTCTTGAATCACGCGCCTTGGGGGATGCTGGGAGTTCACGGATCAAGGTGTTGTTTTATTTACAATCGTTACGCAGGCGCGCAAGCGCGAATTTCTTTCTTGCCGCACTAAAAAGTATCTGTGACACATCTCGGAAATTATTTCGTCACTTTGACATAATTTTTTTACCATTTTAAATTAGCCGTTACATGGAGTATTATATATGAAAATGTGCGCATTTTTATGTAGAATACAACAAAAAAATACTCATGATTGTAGCTTTTATCAGTTTTGAGATATTTTCATATAAATAACGATAAGTGCCAAAATTTCAACCTTCGGTCAACTTTGACTCTACCGAAATGGTCGAAAAACGCAATTGTAAGCTAAAACTCTTCTATTTTAGTAATATTCAATCATTTAACTTAATTTTGCAACTAATTGGAAGTCTCTAGCACAATATTTCGATTTATGGTGAATTTATGAAAAAACTTTTTCCTTACGTCCGCGTGGTAACTCTTCCGAAAATAATCATACATGCGATTGTGGTAATGTTTGCACCATTTTAAATTAGCCATTACATAAAGTTTTATATAGAAAATGTGCAACAATTTCATGCACAATACAACTAAAAACAACCCATGGTTGTAGCTTTTATCAATTTTGAAATATTTTCATATAAAAATGATAAGTGACAAATTTTCAACCTTCGGTCAATTTTGACTCTACCGAAATGGTTCGAAAAACGCAATTGTAAGCTAAAACGCTTATATTCTAGTAATATTCAAGCATTTACCTTCATTTTGCAACAAATTGGAAGTCTCTAGCACAATATTTCGATTTATGGTGAATTTATGAAAAAAATAACATTTTCTTTACGTCCGCGCGGTAACTCTTCCGAAAAAATCATACGTGCGATTGTGGTAATGTTTGCACCATTTTAAATTAGCCGTTACATAACGTTTTATATATGAAAAAATGTGCGCAATTTCAAAATGTGATAAATACACAATAAAATGTTAAAGGTTGTAGCTTTTCTCATTTTCGAAATATTTGCATATAAATCACGATAAATAGAAAAAAAACCACGTTCGGTCAAATTTGACTCTACCGAAATGGTCGAAAAACGCAATTGTAAGATAAAACTCTTACAGTCTAGTAATATTCAGTCATTTATCTTCATTTATCTTCTGTGAAACAAATTCGAAGTCTCTAGCACAATATTTAAATTTATGGTGAATTTTTAAAAAAAACTTTCCTTCCTCCGCGCGCGGATTCTCCGCCACAAATCTCCGAAATGCGCAAGTCCCATTCTCGGAATATTTGCTCCGTTTCATATTAGGCATTTCATAGAGTTTATATATGAAAATGTGCGCAATTTCATGTAGAATAAAACGAAAAATATTTGAAAGTTGTAGCTTTTCTTATTTCCAAAATAATTGCATATAAAAAAATATATATAAAAAAAATTCAACATTAGGTCAACTTTAACTCGTCAGATATGATCGAAAACTGCATTTGTAAGCTAATATTCTTACAGTATAGTAATATTCAATAATTTGTCTTCATTTTGAAACATATTGGAAGTCTCTAGGACAATATTTAGATTTTATGGGGTAATTTTTGAAAATTATATGTGTTTACGTCCGCGCGTTACGAATTCATGCATTATTTTGTGATAATATTTTCTCTGTGTTGCTTTTATCGTTTTACAATTTGTTATATACCAAAATGATTGAAATTTAGTGTACATTACAACAACAAAAAAGTAACTTGTTACCTTCAACCGTTTTGCGCACAGCGCGATTTGAATACAATTATATATGAAATTTCGTTTTTGCGCTATCATATATCGCATTATTTATATATGATAATGATAATTTTTTTCATTTCTGATGGTTGCATACTAAACTTCAGGAAATGACAAAAAAAGGAGCCAAAAATGAACTCTTAATCTTCAAAACTAAGCGCGCTATGATTTTTTGAAAAAAATATTTTTTCCGATTCCGCGCTCACTCTGAAACGTCTCCGGCACACGGGAGACATTTTTTTTTTTACCGCTTCGGCGTTTAAGGGTTAGGGTAGAAAAGACTTTATCCTTGGTAGACAACTCTTCTAGAAGGACTATTTGAGTTCAAACAAGTGGGTTGGAAGGGACCCTTCAGCCTTGGTAAGTAACCCTTCTAAGAGAAGGTTACTCTTGAATACAAACCTTTTTCTCCAACCTTGGATTCTGACATAACCTTCCATGGTCTTGGGTTTGAGATCCCTTGCTGGAGGGTACAATCATGTATTTTTCCACATTTTTTTTTTTTTTTTACTTTCCTGTTTTTTCAAACATTGTGTAGGACAGGCTGATGAGAAGCAAAAGTTGCTTAGTGGATCATCCGGAAAGCAGTTCTTTACCCGATATTTTCATAATTTCTAAATCCATCATGACTGTTTGCCCTTGGTTGCTGTGGCAAGCCTGGCAGGTTTCTTATATGCCTAATAAGGTGTGCTGGCTCCACCTAACAACCACTTGCTTCCACCATTTTTTTAATGTCAAGGTTAAGTTTTCTATATTTTCAATACTTATGAGAATGAGAAGCATTCTCATAAGTATAGTGGTCGATGAAATATGAGAGAGAGAGAGAGAGAGAGAGAGAGAGAGAGAGAGAGAGAGAGAGAGAGAGAGAGAGAGAGAGAGAGAGAGAGAGAGAGAGAGAGAGAGAGAGAGAGAGAGAGAGAGAGACTATTGCCCTGGTTAGGTTCCTGCACCAATACATATATCGATTTGCAAAAGTTGAATAATAGTTGTACTATTAAGAATATTGATAATTTCAATAAAATTGTTGTTATACTGTATCTAATGATACTGCATGTATTATCATCATATTGTATTATAAAATATGCACAGAACAATCATGTGCCATTTGCATTCCGGTTTTGTTTACCAACATCATCACTGTCTGTATGTAGTTGCTGAATGAAACAATCCAGACGTTTCTTTTGTAAATTACCAAATCTGGGTTTAAAAATTACAAATACTACTCTATTTATACCACACTAAATTAAATGAAGTACGTGTCATTTTGTCAGCTTCAGGCATTGCTTTTGCCTCCAAATCGTTTTGGAGTCTGCCCATTATTCATTTCTTTAGCCACAGCTATAGTAATAACTGCTGCTTGAAGTTAGTGTCATAATTTCTTAAAACCTTCTCTATTGCATGATGGATGAATAAAAATGTATTTGATTTTTTATTTAAATCAAATACATTTTTATTCATTACTGAAAATATGCAAGTTATTAGCAAGACAACTGTAATGCAACTCTTGGTAAACCTGTTAGTAACAGTAACTAACATCAGCAAACAGCTGTTTATTAATATAAACTGCAGAACAGTAAAAAGGTTTAGCATAATTTTTAGAGATGGAAGCATTGTAAATCAATAAACAGTAACAACTCAAGGGAAGATGGTAAGCGAATGGTGTAACCAATAAAAGCGCCTGATTTGAAAAAGCAGTTCGGTGCCCCATCCACAGGTGAAAACCCTCAAATTTACATGCATTTCTTGGTTATCACCAATCCGGTCTTACACCGCTTGTTTAAAGATGGTGATACTGGATTTTCGTTGCCAATCTCTGGGTTATCAGCACCAATAACCAGGGCTCAGCACTGTAATCAGCAATTTTCAGTTCCTTCCAATGGCATGATTATATAAATCGCCAATAACCAGTTAATGCGGCCTGTGTTGGGTACGTATCAGTGCCCATACTCTATTATCTATTGGCGGCAAATCGGCAATAGACACGCACCATGAAATTGGATCACTGATAACGTGGGACTGCCTGTATTCCCTCTTTTCTACAATATATCCCTAAGTACAATATTACCAGTCTGTTATCTCAGTGCACTACTGTACTATTTGTTTATAATTATGGTTAAGTCTATAGTATTCTTTGTCCCAGAAAGACACAAAAATTTGGAAAATCCAGTGTTTCTGACCTCTGAATGAATAATTTGTATATACATTATTCAAGTCAGGAACTGCATCCTTGAACAAATTAACTTTATGAACGGAGGTATAATTGTACTATACTCAAATATTAGGGGCTAAGGTCAAATCTTCTTAATAATATCTATAGAGTTGTGCCCATAAGTACAATTTGATTTTTTTGACCAAGACTTATAAGTAGTAACAAGTCAAGGTTTTTAATCCCAGTGTTTGATGGCCCATATTTTATTTATCATTTCAACATCCCCCATGCACAAGGTATGACTGTATACACTACGTCTGAGAAACCTATATCTCTTCATGAAGTTGCCCTGAAATTCTGTTTTAAGATTTCCAGTAAGTTCTACAATGTCTGTACTATACGTATTTGCTCTTTACCGTAATACAAATACTGAAGAATCAATATATTACAGGCAGTCCCCGGTTTTCGGCGGACTCAGTTATTGCCTACTTATGGCGCCATAATGGGGCAAGTTCTGGTTGTCGATGCCATAAGGGTGCTTATGGCACCGATAACTGGTTATCAGCGCCATAAGCCCCATTATGGCGCCATAAATCATCGAATTTTGGTTAATGGCGGTTTTTGCTTATCGCCACACCCCCAGGAACAGAACCCCCGCTGATAATTGTCTCTTGGAGAAGATTAGTATAGCTGAGTCACCAGATTCAAAAGCTTCACTTGTTACTTGTAGAGACTGCTGCTAAGCACAGCGAGTAGCTTAATTAAAATTCCACAGATCAACATGGGTCGTCAGTCTGCTCTTGAGTTCTGTACATCGTCCAATTTTAGAACCCAAGCGTATTTCTGGTAGTAATAGATTAGACCTCATATTCACAGATGCTCCAGCTATTGTCAATTCCAAGGTCAGCGAGCACATTGGCACTTCTGATCACTGCATCACTGAGATGGACATATCTGTCTATCAGCGTACTATACCTAATTCTATCACTGAAAAATGGTCTGGCTGAAATCTAGAGCCAACTGGGATCACATTATTGAAGCATGTCAGGCACTTATTTTAGGTGCTATATTAAGATCCAGACCCCAAGAAGTAAAATGAAATGCTGAAGTGAGGTACATCCCTAAAAAATCATCACATTCAGGACAAATGACCAGCTATGTTTGATACATGAAAAAGAGCTTACCATGACAAACCAGACCAATGAAAAAGAGCTTACCATGACAAACCAGACCAAATTCATCACACGGAGACAAAATTGTTCACATGAAAATACAATATTTTTGTTGTCTTCCTGTGCTGTGAATAGAATTTACCACATAGCTGAAATTAAAATAATTCCTTACAGGATTACTCAGCCTCATCTGTAGTGATCAAATTGGCATCATCTATCTTTAAGTCTGGTTCATCTTCCATTTCTCCAATACTAACAGCTAATGGTAGATTGGTTACTCGCCATAAGGAAAAAGCTGAACAGCTTCATCGAGCTTTTGAAGTTAAGCAATCAGCTAATGATGTCCCTCCCCTGATACTTGTCATTCTGAGCCTATTCTTACAAAAATTTGCATTTCGCTCCAGGAATGTTAGGAAAATTCTTGATAATCTTCATTGCTTGGGTAGAGAAGATCATGATGGTTTCTTCTCTGTTAATCTTCCAAGATTAGTAGATTCTATAGATTTTTATGTCAACGTATAGTGCCTTTGCGGATAAGCACAAGCTTAGCAATAGTACAGTGTCTGTTCCAAAGAATGGCATATCTGCAGACTCCAGTAACTTCTGGCCAATTTCTATTCTCTCTGTGCTCTCCAAAGTTGCAGAAAAACTTGTTTTGAGGACACTACATCTAACCCCCCTGCTATCGCGCGTTCGACTATAGTGTTTTGTGGCTATCGCTTAAGACTTAAAAAGCTCCCTGAACTTGCTTTAACAGGCAGTCTATGGGTTACAATGGGGGTTTCATTCTTGAGACGTCTCGTAAGCCAAAAATCGTTAAGCCAGAACATCATCAAAAATCCTAAGAAAACCTTACTTTTAATGCTTTGAGTGCATTAAAAAAAACTATGTAAACTGCATTCTTATTGCACTTTTCATCCCAAAATCCTTCAATTATTGATTATTTTGCATTTTTGGTGTCATATTTCTTCTGCCAGATCAGTGTTGTAAGTGACTTAACCCTGGAACATGTGTTGTAACCCTGGAAATAATTTCTGATGAATATAATTGAAAAGTGCCCCAACCTCGGAATATCGTAAGCCAAACTGTCGTAACCCGGTGACTGCCTGTAGCTCACCAAATCGGCAGCTATTGCGCACCTTGACGTCACAACTAGTGGCTTTGTTCTTTTCTGACGTCACGGCAGCTGCGCCGCGCTGATTGGTGGAGGGTTTGTTTACATGTCACTAGTACTGTACAGTGGGGCCTCAATAATGGTGGGGGTTGGGGGCCACAACCACCCGCGATAAGCACATATCTGCGTTATCACAACCCTCAAAAAACCCTAGGCTACACCCACCCCAACTGCTTACTTCAATAGTTAAAACACCAAAGATGGCCTACCTATAAAAGCTCTTATAGGCTAAACTGCCTATTTTAATACTAATACGTAGTATATACACCTAATATAACTTAAAACTATGATATGGGTACTATCCTACGTAGCTTGAAGATACACACGTACTTACTGCAACTTAAGGTTAAAGCAATCAGTGGCTGCTCCTATTAGTGGTAATATAAGGGAATTGTCCTTGAAACGGCTTCCTCACTTATTTTATGCCTCTTTTGTTTGTGTTTAAGCTTTATGTCTCTATAATGTCATAAATTCTTTCATAAATTCTTTCCTATCCTCAATTTCCCCTTCATCAGATCTGCAAACAAAAGTATATTTCCTGACAATTCCTCTTCATTTTCACAATTTGGCTACTGCACAAAACTAAAAGTACTTGTATCTTTCATGAATGAACACATTTACGATAAAAAATCATGATTTACTGCAATGACTACAGCACCCAACTGTCATATTAATATACAAATAGCAAAATACAGTAATAAAAATCTATTTTTGTCTTTTGTTTAAGTTGAGAATCAGCTGATGGGCATTTATTACCGAAAGAAATATTTTGGAAAACAATTCAGTTGCTAAAAGAAACTAATTTATTAACACTTTAACGCCGATTGGACATATTAAACGTCGATATAAATTGTCTGTTGGGTGCCGATTGGACGTATATACGTTGACAAAAAAAGTTTTTTTTAAAATTTGCGGAAAAATAGTTATAGGCCTACTAGGCGAAAACTTTTGAATCACGTGCCTTGGGGGATGTTGAGAGCTCACGGATCAAGGCGTTGTTTTGTTTACAATCGTTACCCAGGCGCGCAAGTGCGAATTTCTTTCTTCTCACACTAAAAAGCATCAGCGACACATCTCAGAAATTATTTTGTCACTTTGACATAATTTTTGCACCATTTTATATTAGCCGTTACATGGAGTATTATATATGAAAATGTGCGCAATTTCATGTAGAATACAACGAAAAACAACTCATGGTTGTAGCTTTTATCAGTTTTGGAATATCTTCATATAAATAACGATAAGGGCCATAATTTCAACCTTTCGTCAACTTTGACTACTGAAATGGTCGAAAAACGCAATTGTAAGCTAAAACTCTAATATTCTAGTAATATTCAATCATTTTTCTTCATTTTGAAACAAATTGGAAGTCTCTAGCACAATATTTTGATTTATGGTGAATTTATGGAAAAAACTTTCCTTACGTCCGTGCGGTAACTCTTCCGAAAAAATCATAAATTTTTTCGTCCGATTGTCGTAATGTTTGCACCATTTTAAATTAGCCAATAAATAAAGTTTTATATGTGGAAATGTGCGCAATTTCAAGTAGAATACAAAAAAAAAAAGAAAAAACCATGGTTGTACCTTTTAAGTTTTGAAATATTTTCATATAAATAACGATGTGCCAAAATTTCAACCTTCGGTCAACTTTGACTCGACTGAAATGGTCAAAAAACGCAATTGTAAGCTAAAACTATTACATCCTAGTAATATTCAATCATTTACCTTTATTTTGCAACAAATTGGAAGTCTCTAACACAATATTTCGATTTATGGTGAATTTATGAAATAAACTTTTCCTTACGTCCACGCGGTGCGAGGTAACTCTTCTGAAAAAATCATAAATTTTTTCGTTTGATTGTCGTAATGTTTGCACCATTTTAAATTAGCCATTACATAAAGTTTTATATATGAAAATGTGCGCAATTTCATGTAGAATACAATAATAAATAACCCATGGCTGTAGCTTTTATCAGTTTTGAAATATTTTCATATAAATAACGATAAATAGAATAAATTCGTCCTTTGGTCAACTTTAGCTCGACCGAAATGGTCGAAAACAGCAATTGTAAGCTAAAACACTTACAGTCTAGTAATATTCAATCAATTACCTTCAATTTGCAACAAACGCGAAGTCTCTAGCACAATATTTCGATTTATGGTGAATTTTTGAAAACAGCTTTTTTTTTTACGTCCGCGTGTTACAAATTCATGCATCATTTTGTGATAATATTTTCTCTGTGTTGCCTTGATCGTTTTACAATGTGTTATACACCAAAATGATCGTAATTTAGTGTACAATACAACGAAAAATGTAACTCATTAGCTTTCACTGATTTGCTACAGTACGATTTGTATACAATATATGAAATTATTTTTTGCGCTGTCATATATCCAAATATTTATAATATATATTTTTTTCATTTCTGATGGTTGCACACTAAACTTCAGGCAATGATAAAATAAGAAGCCAAAAATTAACTCTTAATCTTGAAAACTAAGCGTGCTGTGATTTTTTGAAAAATAAATTTTTTCCACTTCGGCGCTCACTCGCGAACGCCGCCGGCATACGGGAGACGATTTTTAAAATACCGCTTCAGCATTTGAATGTTAATGGAATTATTATTTTTAACTTTGTACACTCTGCAAAGAGTTAAGATACAGTTTTTTTTTTTTTTAATCTTTGGACATATATTGTTCAATAATGCCACATCTGGCAACTCTTGAAAAGGGGCGGAGCTTCAAAATCATAGCATTTGTTGCTTTCTAGATTTCCATTAACTTTACATCATAAAGATTCTGTAGAGGTCCTAAAATCATTTATACTTGAATGTAGAAGCAGGCTCTATATTATTCGTTAGTGTTGGTTTGGTAACATCACTTCAGGGTAGAATATCGATCATCCTTTTTTAAAATCTACTGTGAAGCCTTATTTATAAGTAATGTTTGACACTAAACTGACGTAAAATCCATACGTAATTAAAGATGGATCTCAAACATGAGAGAAAGGGTTTGAAAATTTGGGCAGTACTTGTGGAAATCGTGAGGAACAATATAGTCAAGAATGAAATATTATGATGATAGAGAGAGAGCGCACAAGCATAGGCCTATCGATAGAGATACTTAATTCACTATATTTACTTTGAGATAGTGATGTATGGTTTTTTTTAAATGTTTCAAAAGTGAGAGAGAGAGAGAGAGAAGAGAGAGAGAGAGAGAGAGAGAGAGAGAGAGATCTAATTCATTATATTTTCTTTGAGATAGTAAGTGGTTATATTTTTTTCAATGTTTCAAAATTGAGAGAGAGAGAGAGAGAGAGAGAGAGAGTAGACGAGAGATGACAGATGGATGAGAGTAGAGATGAAGAGAAGAGAAGAGAGTAGAGAAGAAGGAGGAGAGAGAAGAAGAATTACTTAAATTTCATTATATTTAAACTTTGAGGATACCGTCCATCAAGTGGTTATATTTTTTTCAAATTTCAAAAGAGAGACAAAAGAGAGAGAAAGATGGAGAGAGAGAGAGGAGAGGAGGAGGACGGACGAGAGAGAGAGAAGAGAGGATGAAGGAGACAGAGAGAGAGAGGAAGAGAGAAAAAAATCTGCTTACGTGAAAGCTTAATTTCATTATATTTTCCTTGGGAGATTGAGTGGTAATATATATTTTTAAAGTATGTTTTAGAAGTGGAGAGAGAGAGAGAGAGAGAGAGAGAGAGAGAGAGAGAGAGAGAGAGAGAGAGAGAGAGAGAGAGAGAGAGAATTATAGT
>NC_087206.1:39007810-39032302 GCF_015104395.2 Macrobrachium nipponense
ACTATAATTCTCTCTCTCTCTCTCTCTCTCATCTCTCTCTCTCTCTCTCTCTCATCTCTCTCTCTCTCTCCTCCACTTCTAAAACATACTTTAAAAATTATATATTATTCCCACTCAATCTCCCAAGGAAAATATAATGAAATTAAGCTTTCACGTAAGCAGATTTTGCTCTCTCTCTCTCTCTCTCTCTCTCTCTCTCTCTCTCTCTCTCTCTCTCTCCTCCTCTCTCTCTCTCTCTCTCTCTCACTTTTGAAACATTTAAAAAAATATAACCACTTACTATCTCAAAGTAAATATAATGAATTAAGTATCTCTCTCTCTCTCTCTCTCTCTCTCTCTCTCTCTCTCTCTCTCTCTCTCTCTCTCTCTTTTGAAACATTTGAAAAAAATATAACCACTCACTATCTCAAAGTAAATATAATGAATTAAGTATCTCTATCGATAGGCCTATGCTTGTGCGCTCTCTCTCTATCATCATAATATTTCATTCTTGACTATATTGTTCCTCACGATTTCCACAAGTACTGCCCAAATTTTCAAACCCTTTCTCTCATGTTAGAGATCCATCTTTAATTACGTATGGATTTTACGTCAGTTTAGTGTCAAACATTACTTATAAATAAGGCTTCACAGTAGGTTTTAAAAAAGGATGATCGATATTCTACCCTGAAGTGATGTTACCAAACCAACACTAACGAATAATATAGAGCCTGCTTCTACATTCAAGTATAAATGATTTTAGGACCTCTACAGAATCTTTATGATGTAAAGTTAATGGAAATCTAGAAAGCAACAAATGCTATGATTTTGAAGCTCCGCCCCTTTTCAAGAGTTGCCAGATGTGGCATTATTGAACAATATATGTCCAAAGATTTAAAAAAAAAAAACTGTATCTTAACTCTTTGCAGAGTGTACAAAGTTAAAAATAATAATTCCATTAACATTCAAATGCTGAAGCGGTATTTTAAAAATCGTCTCCCGTATGCCGGCGGCGCTCGCGAGTGAGCGCCGAAGTGGAAAAAATTTATTTTTCAAAAATTCACAGCACGCTTAGTTTTCAAGATTAAGAGTTAATTTTTGGCTCCTTATTTTATCATTGCCTGAAGTTTAGTGTGCAACCATCAGAAATGAAAAAAATACATATTATAAATATTTGGATATATGACAGCACGAAAAAATAATTTCATATATTGTATACAAATCGTACTGTAGCAAATCAGTGAAAGCTAATGAGTTACTTTTTTTTGTTGTATTGTACACTAAATTGCGATCATTTTGGTGTATAACACATTGTAAAACGATCAAGGCAACACAGAGAAAATATTATCACAAAATGATGCATGAATTTGTAACACGCGGACGTAAAAAAAAAAAAGCTGTTTTAAAAAATTCACCATAAATCGAAATATTGTGCTAGAGACTTCGCGTTTGTTGCAAATTGAAGGTAATTGATTGAATATTACTAGACTGTAAGTGTTTTAGCTTACAATTGCAGTTTTCGACCATTTCTGTCGAGTTAAAGTTGACCAAAGGACGAATTTGTTCTATTTATCGTTATTTACATGAAAATATTTCAAAACTGATAAAAGCTACAGCCATGGGTTATTTATTATTGTATTCTACATGAAATTGCGCACATTTTCATATATAAAACTTTATGTAATGGCTAATTTAAAATGGTGCAAACATTACGACAATCAAACGAAAAAATTTATGATTTTTTCAGAAGAGTTACCTCGCACCGCACGGACGTAAGGAAAAAGTTTATTTCATAAATTCACCATAAATCGAAATATTGTGTTAGAGACTTCCAATTTGTTGCAAAATAAAGGTAAATGATTGAATATTACTAGAATGTAATAGTTTTAGCTTACAATTCCGTTTTTTTACCATTTCGGTCGAGTCAAAGCTGACCGAAGGTTGAAATTTTGGCACTTACGTTATTTATATGAAAATATTTCAAAACTGATATAAGCTACAACCATGGGTTGTTTATTGTTGTATTCTACATGAAATTGCGCACATTTTCATATATAAAACTTTATGTAATGGCTAATTTAAAATGGTGCAAACATCACAACAATCGGACGAAAAAATTTCTGATTTTTTTCAGAAGAGTTACCGCGCGGACGTAAGGATTTTTTTTTTTTTTTTTATTATTATTATTATAAATTCACCATAAATTGAAGTATTGTGCTAGAGACTTCCAATTTGTTGCAAAATAAAGGTAAATGATTGAATATTACTAGGATGTAATAGTTTTAGCTTACAATTGCGTTTTTTGACCATTTCAGTCGAGTCAAAGTTGACCGAAGATTGAAATTTTGGCACATCGTTATTTATATGAAAATATTTCAAAACTTAAAAGGTACAACCATGGGTTTTTTTTTTTTATTCTACATGAAATTGCGCACATATCCACATATGAAACTTTATGTATTGGCTAATTTAAAATGGTGCAAACATTACGACAATCGGACGAAAAAATGTATGATTTTTTCGGAAGAGTTACCGCATGGACGTAAGGAAAAGTTTTTTCACAAATTCACCATAAATCAAAATATTGTGCTAGAGACTTCCAATTTGCTGCAAAATGAAGGTAAATGATTGAATAATACTATAATATAAGAGTTTTAGCTTACAATGAAGTTTTTCGACCATTTTGGTAGAGTCAAAATTTGACCAAAGGTTGAAATTTTTTCACATTGTGATTTATATGAAAATATTTCAAAACTGATAAAAGCTACAACCATGAGTGTTTTTTGTTGTATTCTACATGAAATTGCACACATATCCATATATAAAACTTCATGTAACGGCTAATTAAAAATGGTGCAAACATTACGACAATCCGACAAAAAAAATTTATGATTTTTTCGGAAGAGATACCAAGCGGACGTAAGGAAAGTTTTTTCCATAAATTCACCATAAATCAAAATATTGTGCTAGAGAATTCCAATTTGTTTCAAAATGAAGAAAATTTATTGAATATTACTAGAATATTAGAGTTTTAGCTTACAATTGCGTTTTTCGACCATTTCAGTAGAGTCAAAGTTGACCAAAGGTTGAAATTATAGCCCTTATCGTTATTTATATGAAGATATTCCAAAACTGATAAAAGCTACAACCATGAGTTGTTTTTCGTTGTATTCTACATGAAATTGCGCACATTTTCATATATAATACTCCATGTAATGGCTAATTTAAAATGGTGCAAAAACTATGTCAAAGTGACAAAATAATTTCTGAAATGTGTCGCTGATGCTTTTTAGTGTGAGAAGAAAGAAATTCGCACTTGCGCGCCTGGGTAACGATTGTAAACAAAACAACGCCTTGATCCGTGAGCTCTCAGCATCCCCCAGGGCACGTGATTCAAAAGTTTTCGCCTAGTAGGCCTATAACTATTTTTCCGCAAATTTTTAAAAAACTTTTTTGTCAATGTATATACGTCCAATCGGCACCCAACAGACAATTTATATCGACGTTTAATACGTCCAATCTGCGTTAAAGGGTTAATAAATTAGTTTCTTTTAGCAACTGAATTGTTTTCCAAAATATTTCTTTTGGTAATAAATGCCCATCAGCTGATTCTCAACTTAAACAAAAGACAAAAATAGATTTTTATTACTGTATTTTGCTATTTGTATATTAACCCTTAAACGCCGAAGCGGTAAAAAAAAAAATGTCTCCCGTGTGCCGGAGACGTTTCAGAGTGAGCGCGGAAGCGGAAAAAATATTTTTTTCAAAAAATCATAGCGCTCTTAGTTTTGAAGATTAAGAGTTCATTTTTGGCTCCTTTTTTTTGTCATTGCCTGAAGTTTAGTATGCAACATCAGAAATGAAAAAAATTTATCATTATCATATATAAAATAATGCGATATATGATAGCGCAAAAACGAAATTTCATATATAATTGTATTCAAATCGCGCTGTGCGCAAAACGGTTAAAGGTAACAAGTTACTTTTTTTTTTCGTTGTAATGTACACTAAATTTTGATCATTTTGGTATATAACAAATTGTAAAAAGATAAAAGCAACACAGAGAAAATATTATCACAAAATAATGCATGAATTCGTAACGCGCGGACGTAAAACATATTTTTTCAAAAAATTCACCATAAATCTAAATATTGTCCTAGAGACTTCCAATTTCTTTCAAAATGAAGACAAATGATTGAATATTACTACAATACTGTAAGAATATTAGCTTACAAATGCAGTTTTCGACCATATCTGACGAGTTAAAGTTGACCGAATGTCAAATTTTTTTATATATATATTTTTTTATATGCAATTATTTCGGAAATAAGAAAAGCTACAACTTTCAAATATTTTTAGTTTTATTCTACATAAAATGCACACATTTCATATATAAAACTCTATGAAATAGCTAATATGAAACAGAGCAAATATTCCGAGAATGGGACTTACGCATTTCGGAGATTTGTGGCGGAGAATCCGCGCGCGGTAGGGAAGGAAAGTTTTTTTTAAAAATTCACCATAAATTTAAATATTGTGCTAGAGACTTCGAATTTGTTTCACAATGAAGATAAATGACTGAATATTACTAGACTGTAAGAGTTTTATCTTACAATTGCGTTTTTCGACCATTTCGGTAGAGTCAAATTTGACCGAACGTGGTTTTTTTTTCTATTTATCGTGATTTATATGCAAATATTTCAAAAAATGAGGAAAACACAAGCCTACAACCGTTAAACTATTTATTTGTTGTATTAGTACCATGAAATTGCGCACATTTTCATATATAAAAAAAACGATTAGTAACGGCTATTTAAAATGGTGCTAACATTACCACAATCGCACGTATGATTTTTTCGGAAGATATACCGCGTATGGAGCGAAGTAAAGAAAATGTTATTTTTTTCATAAATTCACCATAAATCAAAATATTGTGCTAGAGACTTCCAATTTGTTGCAAAATGAAGGTAAATGCTTGAATATTACTAGAATATAAGCATCTTAGCTTACAATTGCGTTTTTCGACCATTTCGGTAGAGTCAAAATTGACCGAAGGTTGAAAATTTGTCACTTATTTTTTATATGAAAATATTTCAAAATTGATAAAAGCTACAACCATGGGTTGTTTTTAGTTGTATTGTGCATGAAATTGCGCACATTTTCATATATAAAAAACTTTATGTAACGGCTAATTTAAAAAAAATGGTGCAAACATTACCACAATCGCATGTATGATTATTTTCGGAAGAGTTACCGCGCGGACGTAAGGAAAAAGTTTTTTCATAAATTCACCATAAATCGAAATATTGTGCTAGAGACTTCCAATTAGTTGCAAAATTAAGTTAAATGATTGAATATTACTAAAATATAAGAGTTTTAGCTTACAATTGCGTTTTTTCGACCATTTATTTCGGTAGAGTCAAAGTTGACCGAAGGTGAAATTTTGGCACTTATCGTTATTTATATGAAAATATCTCAAAACTGATAAAAGCTACAATTATGAGTATTTTTTTGTTGTATTCTACATAAAAATGCGCACATTTTCATATATAATACTCCATGTAACGGCTAATTTAAAATGGTAAAAAAATTATGTCAAAGTGACGAAATAATTTCCGAGATGTGTCACAGATACTTTTTAGTGCGGCAAGAAAGAAATTCGCGCTTGCGCGCCTGCGTAATGATTGTAAACAAAACAACACCTTGATCCGTGAACTCCCAGCATCCCCCAAGGCGCGTGATTCAAGAGTTTTCGGCTGGTAGGCCTAAAAGTATTTTTCCGTGAATTTTTAAAAAAAACTTTTGTATGTCAACGTAAAATACGTCCAGTCGGCACCCGAGAGACAAAAAAATGTCGTCGTAAAATACGTCCAGTCGGCGTTTAAGGGTTAATATGACAGTTTGGTGCTGTAGTCATTGCAGTAAATCATGATTTTTTATCATAAATGTGTTCATTCATGAAAGATACAAGTACTTTTAGTTTTGTGCAGTAGCCAAATCGTGAAAATGAAGAGGAATTGTCAGGAAATATACTTTTGTTTGCAGATCTGATGAAGGGGAAATTGAGGATAGGAAAGAATTTATGAAAGAATTTATGACATTATAGAGACATAAAGCTTAAACACAAACAAAAGAGGCATAAAATAAGCGAGGAAGCCGTTTCAAGGACAATTCCCTTATATTACCACTAATAGGAGCAGCCACTGATTGCTTTAACCTTTAGTTTGCAGTAAGTACATGTGTATCTTCAAGCTACGTAGGATAGTACCCATATCATAGTTTTAAGTTATATGAGGTGTATATACTACGTATTAGTATTAAAATAGGCAGTTTAGCCTATAAGAGTTTTTATAGGTAGGCCATCTATGGTGTTTTAACTATTGAAGTAAGCAGTTGGGGTGGGTGGTGCCTAGGTTTTTTGAGGGTTGTGATAACGCAGATATTTGCTTATCGCTGGTGGTTGTGGCCCCCAACCCCCACCATTATTGAGGCCCCACTGTACAGTACTAGTGACTTGTAAACAAACCCTCCACTAATCAGCGCAGCGCAGCTGCCGTGACGTCAGAAAAGAACAAAGCCACTAGTTGTGACGTCAAGGTGCGCAATAGCTGCTGATTTGGTGAGCTACAGGCAGTCCCCGGGTTACGACAGTTTGGCTTACGATATTCCGAGGTTGGGGCACTTTTCAATTATATTCATCAGAAATTATTTCCAGGGTTACAACACATGTTCCAGGGTTAAGTCACTTACAACACTGATCTGGCAGAAGAAATATGACACCAAAAATGCAAAATAATCAATAATTGAAGGATTTTGGGATGAAAAGTGCAATAAGAATGCAGTTTACATAGTTTTTAATGCACTCAAAGCATTAAAAGTAAGGTTTTCTTAGGATTTTTGATGATGTTCTGGCTTAACGATTTTTGGCTTACGACACATCTCAAGAATGAAACCCCCATTGTAACCCATGGACTGCCTGTTTAAGCAAGTTCAGGGAGCTTTTTAAGTCTTAAGCGATAGCCACAAAACACTATAGTCGAACGAGCGATAGCAGGGCGGTTAGATGTAGTGTCCTCAAAACAAGTTTTTCTGCAACTTTGGAGAGCACAGAGAGAATAGAAATTGGCCAGAAGTTACTGGAGTCTGCAGATATGCCATTCTTTGGAACAGACACTGTACTATTGCTAAGCTTGTGCTTATCCGCAAAGGCACTATACGTTGACATAAAAATCTATAGAATCTACTAATCTTGGAAGATTAACAGAGAAGAAACCATCATGATCTTCTCTACCCAAGCAATGAAGATTAGCAAGAATTTTCCTAACATTCCTGGAGCGAAATGCAAATTTTTGTAAGAATAGGCTCAGGATGACAAGTATCAGGGGAGGGACATCATTTGCTGATTGCTTAACTTCAAAAGCTCGATGAAGCTGTTCAGCTTTTTCCTTATGGCGAGTAACCAATCTACCATTAGCTGTTAGTATTGGAGAAATGGAAGATGAGCCAGACTTAAAGATAGATGATGCCAATTTGATCACTACAGATGAGGCTGAGTAATCCCCTCAAGTTTCCTGTAAGGAATTATTTTAATTTCAGCTATGTGGTAAATTCTATTCACAGCACAGGAAGACTCAACAAAAATATTGTATTTTCATGTGAACGATTTTGTCTCCGTGTGATGAATTTGGTCTGGTTTGTCATGGTGAGCTCTTTTTCATGTATCAAACATAGCTGGTCATTTGTCCTGAATGTGATGATTTTTTAGGGATGTACCTCACTTCAGCATTTCATTTGACTTCTTGGGGTCTGGATCTTAATATAGCACCTAAAATAAGTGCCTGACATGCTTCAATAATGTGATCCCAGTTGGCTCTAGATTTCAGCCAGACCATTTTTCAGTGATAGAATTAGGTATAGTACGCTGATAGACAGATATGTCCATCTCAGTGATGCAGTGATCAGAAGTGCCAATGTGCTCGCTGACCTTGGAATTGACAATAGCTGGAGCATCTGTGAATATGAGGTCTAATCTATTACTACCAGAAATACGCTTGGGTTCTAAAATTGGACGATGCACAGAACTCAAGAGCAGACTGACGAGCCATGTTGATCCGTGGAATTTTAATTAAGCTACTCGCTGTGCTTAGCAGCAGTCTCTACAAGTAACAAGTGAAGCTTTTGAATCCGGTGACTCAGCTATACTAATCTTCTCCAAGAGACAATTATCAGCGGGGGTTCTGTTCCTGGGGGTGTGGCGATAAGCAAAAACCGCCATTAACCAAAATTCAATGATTTATGGCGCCATAATGGGGCTTATGGCGCTGATAACCAGTTATCGGTGCCATAAGCACCCTTATGGCATCGACAACCAGAACTCGCCCCATTATGGCGCCATAAGCAGCCAATAACTGAGTCCGCCGAAAATGGGGACTGCCCGTAATATATTGATTTTTCAGTATTTGTATTGCGGTAAAGAGCAAATACGTATAGTACAGACATTGTAGAACTTACTGGAAATCTTAAAACAGAATTTCATGGCAACTTCATGAAGAGATATAGGTTTCTCAGACTTAGTGTATACAGTCATACCTTGTGCATGGGGGATGTTGAAATGATAAATAAAATATGGGCCATCAAACCCTGGGATTAAAAACCTTGACTTGTTACTACTTATAAGTCTTGGTCAAAAAAATCATATTGTACTTATGGGCACAACTCTATAGATATTATTAAGATTTGACCTTAGCCCCTAATATTTGAGTATATACGTTGTACAATTATACCTCCGTTCATAAAGTTAATTTGTTCAAGGATGCAGTTCCTGACTTGAATAATGTATATACAAATTATTCGTTCAGAGGTCAGAAACACTGGATTTTCCAAATTTTTGTCTTTCTGGGACAAAGAATACTATAGACTTAACCATAATTATATACAAATAGTACAGTACGTAGTGCACTGAGATAACAGACTGGTAATATTGTACTTAGGGATATATTGTTGAAAAGAGGGATTACAGGCAGTCCCACGTTATCAGTGATCCAATTTCATGGTGCGTGTCTATTGCCGATTTGCCGCCAATAGATAATAGAGTATGGGCACTGATACGTACCCAACACAGGCCGCATTAACTGGTTATTGGCGATTTATATAATCAAGCTATTGGAACAGAACTGAAAATTGCTGATTACAGTGCTGAGCCCTGGTTATTGGTGCTGATAACCCGGAGATTGGCACCGAAAATCCAGTATCACCATCTTTAAACAAGCGGTGTAAGACCGGATTGGTGATAACCAAGAAATGCTTGTATCAATTTGAGGGTTTTCACCTGTGGATGGGGCACCGAACTGCTTTTTCAAATCAGGCGCTTTTATTGGTTACACCATTCGCTTACCATCTTCCCTTGAGTTGTTACTGTTTATTGATTTACAATGCTTCCATCTCTAAAAATTATGCTAAACCTTTTTACTGTGCTGCAGTTTATATTAATAAACAGCTGTTTGCTGATGTTAGTTACTGTTACTAACACGTTTACCAAGAGTTGCATTACAGTTGTCTTGCTAATAACTTGCATATTTTAATCACTCTTGCTAATAACTTGCATATTTTCAGTGATGAATAAAAATGTATTTGATTTAAATAAAAAATCAAATATATTTTTATTCATCCATCATGCAGTGGAGAAGGTTTTAAGAAATTATAACACTAACTTCAAGCAGCAGTTATTACTATAGCTGTGGCTAAAGAAATGAATAATTGACAGACTCCAAAACGATTTGGAGGCAAAAGCAATGCCTGAAGCTGACAAAATGACACATGTACTTCATTTAATTTAGTGTGGTATAAATAGAGTAGACGTATTTGCAATTTTTAAACCCAGATTTGGTATTTTACAAAAGAAACATCTGAATTGTTTCATTCAGCAACTACATATAGACAGTGATGATGTTGGTAAACAAAACCGGAATGCAAATGGCACATGATTGTTCTGTCCATATTTTATAATACAATATGACGATAATACATGCAGTATCATTAGATACAGTATAACAACAATTTTATTGAAATTATCAATATTCTTAATAGTACAACTATTATTCAACTTTTGCAAATCGATATATGTATTGGTGCAGGAACCTAACCAGGGCAATAGTCTCTCTCTCTCTCTCTCTCCATATTTCATCGACCACTATACTTATGAGAATGCTTCTTCATCCTCCTTCATCCTCCACTAAAACAACATTATTTTTAAAAATTACATTGAAAATATAGAAAACTTAACCTAGACATTAAAAAAATGGTGGAAGCAAGTGGTTGTTAGGTGGAGCCAGCACACCTTATTAGGCATATAAGAAACCTGCCAGGCTTGCCACAGCAACCAAGGGCAAACAGTCATGATGGATTTAGAAATTATGAAAATATCAGGTAAAGAACTGCTTTCTGGATGATCCACTAAGCAACTTTTGCTTCTCATCAGCCTGTCCTACCTACACACTGTTTGAAAAAACAGGAAAGTAAAAAAAAAAAAAAAAAAAAAAAAAAAAAAAAAAAAGTGGAAAAATGCATGATTGTACCCTCCAGCAAGGGAACTCAAACCCAAGACCATGGAAGGTTATGTCAGAATCCAAGGTTGGAGAAAAAAGTTTGTATTCAAGAGTAACCTTCTCTTAGAAGGGTTGCTTACCAAGGCTGAAGGGTCCCTTCCAGCCCACTTGCTTGATCTCAAATGGTCCTTCTAGAAGAGTTGTCTACCAAGGATAAAGTCTTTTCTACCCTAATTGGTCCAGTTTAGATGCATGTCTTCAGCAATTGTAAAGAAATATTGACTCTTGTATTGCCTTCATGGCCTCAAGGAGAATAATTTTTAGACTTCTTGCTCACGTGGTTGATCTATCTCGTAGTCTTCCATTAAGGAAAGAGCTCAAACTACCTAATTCCTTGCATTTTCTCTAAAACTTCCATGTTCCTCATTTATGGCTTGGAGACTCAATTGCCTCCTCCTGGAAAAAGTTTTCTAAGGTATCCCAGAATCTAGTAGAGATGAAACCTTGGCCATGGATCATAAGCAGTGGTTTGTTTATTGCTGTGAGTTCCATTCTGGTGGAATTTTCACCACCTTTACCTCTGTAGACATCAGAGAGTTGTTTTGCTTTCTTAGACCTAGTATGAGTCTTTTGGGTGTCTGCTATATGAGGTTATAGATATGTGCTTTGCTCAGCACTATTTTATGTGCAGTTGGAGCTGTCTGATGATCTGCCTCTTAAGGAGTTAATGAGATCAGTTTAGATTGAAGCCCCTAGAACTCTATCAATCTCTCTGGAATTTAGTTTGAAAAATATTGTCTGTCGATCCTTCTGAACCTAAGGAATTGGTTTAGCCGAAATATTTGACTTGAAAACACTTTTGTAGCATTGACAACAGTTAAAAAATTAAGTATTCGTCAATCAGGAATGCTGGTGTAAAGAGAATGCTGTATTATGTTGTTTGCCAGATTTGGAGCTAAGAATGGTGTTAAAGGCAGAGTTATTACTGAGAACTGAAGAATTCCAAATGTGACCAATGTGGTGGCGAATGAAGAGGAAGCACCATCGTTCTGGGAGGGTAATTAAAATTTATGTAGATAAGATAAAAGATTGAATGGGCCAAAATCACCTTTTGTTTTGTGGTTCTAGGAAGCCTGAAATCCGTTTGTCAGAGAATGTGATGTCCTACTTGGTTAGATATTTAATTAGGCTACTATGTGGGAAATTAGTCCCAGATTTTTTATTGTTATTGAAGGTAAAGATTCATAATGTAAAAGCAGTTGCTCCTTTTAATTATATGGAAAATTTGTCTCATGAGGAGGTGATTAATACAGTGCGTAGAAGTTTATGTGGATTTGCAGCTTGCTACCTTAAGCACATACATAGAAATTATCTGAAAGCAGTAAATCCTTAATAAAACGTAGTTCTAGTAGTAGGTGAAAGTCTTCTCTTGAACGGAAGAAAGAGCAGATTTTAGGCTTTTGTCTTAAATCCCAGGTTTTGATGTTGATTTTGATTTTCTGGAGAGCATGAAGGTACATGCAATATTGTACAGGAGCATACCTTTATCTTTAAGGTACTATTTTTTAGTTGCTGCTATTTTATGCCCTTTGGTAAGTATCTAAATAAGTTTAATTTAGTGTGTTGCTGGATATTAGAGCTGAACTGAACAGATTTTTATCCATGGATGTCACTTTGAATATGACTTGCATAAGTTTCACAAAATCATGTAACATGTAATGGATACATTTGATTTCATACATACATTTGTTTTGTAATAATGTTTTCAAAGTTAGTTCAGTTGTAATCACTTGTATATTCATGGTCTCCTAATTTGGCATGTATTTATTATATAAAATGTGTAAGTACATTTAACAAAAAGTCCATGTATAATTTCATTAAAATTTTAATTTTCATAGAGATGTTTTTATACATAACTTTATGCATATTTTGAATAAAATAGTTTGTTAAAATAGTTTGTGTATGATGCTGTGATTCCTTGGACTTTTTAAATGGAAGCTTGGCTCATGTACGGTATGTGTAGTTTAGTGTTGATGCTGTTAAAGATGTACAGTATGAATATTTGTCTGGTTGGTAATTTTTAAGGGGTAAGCATCATGGACTCTCTGTGTTTTGATAAATTTGAAAAAAATGAATCTAGTAGTATTTCAAGCGTCTTTTTTGGAATCGCATATATTTTTGTGTGGAATTGTATGATGGGCAGGTGTCATACTACAATCTCCTTATTTTCCTCTTCTCAGAACTGAAAATTATTTGACTGCAGCCTTTGTTTGAAAAGTAGGTGGAAATTTATTTGTGAATGGAATGTAAAGTTTTACTTTATTCACTGTAAAATTGCCAGTAAATGAGACAGATTCATGGTTGTTCCTCAACTTCATACTCTTCAGTACGTATTTTGTAGGAACAGCAATTAAATGTTTCATGAAACGTATTTATTTACTCTATAGTATTCCTTGTTAGTGCATTTGTACTAGGCAGTCCCCGGTTGGTTACGACGGGGTTCCGTTCTTGAGACGCGTCGTAAGCCGAAAATCGTCGTAAGCCGGAACGACGCTTGGAAATATGTCTTAAACTAATAAAAATTTGTTATAAACAACCTTACTTGTAATCCTTTGGTTACACTACATTTTTGTTTCCTGTAGTTTATGTACAACCTGGAGTTATTTTCATAAAAGAATGCTGGTTCTTGAGGTAAAAACTATTGTAATCCTCTGGTGACACTACATTTCTTGAAGTTTTTATGTACAACCTGGAGTGATTTTGCAAAATCTTGAGGGCTACAAGAACAGCTGATTACTATTTACGTATCATATAGACTGATTAAAGTAAATGTATCTTTAAATAGGCTTATATATTAGTATCAACAAAACATTTCCTGCCATGAGTCAGAGGCCGTTTAATGAAACTAACACTTCTCTGTCCTATCTGTTCAGAAAATAAACGTTACGTCAATCCCCGAGACCATTGTTGCCAAAGCGTCTCTCTCTCTCTCTCTCTCTCTCTCTCTCTCTCTCTCTCTCTCTCTCTCTCTCTCTCTCTCTCTCTCTCTCTCTGATCAAATTACATTGGAAACTTGACATACGATTGCCCTAATATACGAATGTTTTGAGATATAACAGAAAATTTGCGAAAATACAAGCTTTGATATACAACGAAATATTTGAGATACGATTTTGCGATGAGTGTTAGTTGTATAGGCGACCGATAAATGGCGTTCAGTCTGTTTGTTTGTTTGGTGCTGCATGTTAACACGTCGTTGTTAGTTCGTTGTATTTGCGCCTATTTTTCGTGTTATTTTGTCTATTTTATTATTAACCATGGGTCTCAAAGCTAAAGACAAAGCAAGTGATAAGAAAAAACCCAAGAAAATGATTTCGATGGAAGCAAAACATGAAATTATAGCAAAGCATTGAACGTGGCGTTCGTATCGTCGATTTTGGCAAACGAGTATGGTCGAAATCCTTCTACAATATCCACGATCATCAAGCAGAAGGAAGCTATAAAAACCCCCCGAGACCATTGTTGCCAAAGCGTCTCTCTCTCTCTCTCTCTCTCTCTCTCTCTCTCTCTCTCTCTCTCTCTCTCTCTCTCTCTCTCTGATCAAATTACGTACTGGATAAGTCTCTCTTTGGATACTTCGATTTTGCCAAATATTGAGGGCTACAAGAACAGTTGATTACTATTTACGTATCATATAGACTAATTAAAGTAAACGTATCTTTAAATAGGCTTCTTATATTATTAGTATCAACAAAACATTTACTGGCATGAGTCAGAGGCCGTTTAACGAAACGAACACTTCTCTGTCCTTAACTCGGAGCGTCGGAAGACGCCTCTCTCTCTCTCTCTCTCTCTCTCTCTCTCTCTCTCTCTCTCTCTCTCTCTCTCTCTCTCTCTCTCTCTCTGATCAAATTACTGGATAATGTCTCTCTTTGGATACTTGGAATTTGCGTTGTAATCTAACCAGAAAACTTCGTTTTGTTATTATTACTGGAAACAAGCAATGATTTTTTCATTATTTGCGCTTTGGACTGTTATATGTAAACTAGTATGTATTCATTCGCTCGGAAAACTAGTTTCCCGCCATATGAGGCGTCACTAAAAAAAAACATAGAAAAAATACAACATAAAAAGTGTCGAAAATCATCATAATCTCAAATTTTTGTTGTAATCTAACCATAAACTTATTTTTATTAATATACTGTGCTAAACTATAAAGGATTTTTATCAATAGTATGCGTTTTTTAAAAGCTGCGTCGTTGAACTCTGGAGCGTCGGAAGACGCCTCTCTCTCTCTCTCTCTCTCTCTCTCTCTCTCTCTCTCTCTCTCTCTCTCTCTCTCTCTCTCTCTTATCAAATTACTGGATAATGTCTCTCTTTGGATACTTGGAATTTGCGTTGTAATCTAACCAGAAACTTTGTTTTGTTATTATTATGGAAAAAAGCAATGATTTTTTCATTATTGCGCTTTTGGACTGTTATATGTAAACTAGTATGTATTCATTCGCTCGGAAACTAGTTCCGCTATGAGGTCGTCATCTAAAAAACATAGAAAAATACAACATAAAAAGTGTCGAAAATCATCATAATCTCAAAAATTTTTGTTGTAATCTAACCAGACATTATTTTTATTAATATACTGTGCTAAACTATAAAGGATTTTATCATAGTATGCGTTTTTTAAAAGCGTCGTTAACTCGGAGCGTCGGGAAGCGTCAGCGTCGTAACCTCGGAACAAGCGTCGTAACCCAGGACGGATTTTTCCATTGAATATTTAAGAAAAAGCGTCGTAACCTCGGAACGTCGTAAGCCGGAACCGTCGTAACCCCGGGGACCGCCTGTACTTAAATACAAATTTTGAAAAAAACTTTTTTTTATTGAAACTTCAACTAAAAATTAAACCAGGCTAGTACTTGAAATTAAAATTGTGTATTATTGTTGTGGTGTTTAGAGGTGTGTTTGTTAAACAAGATAAAAGAAGTGACAGCCTCTGGGCTGAGTTGTGTACAAGTTAGGAATGGAACCCATATTTATGGATGGGGATGTTAGCATATGACTATTTAGTCATTGCAGTAACTTTCAGCACTAAATAGCCATACAGATCATAGTGCTTGAGCTTCAAGACATCCCATTTCATTCCATTCTTTGTAATTATTTCTTGATCTTTTATTATGTTAGTCTGGTTGCATATATTTTAGTAAGCTTTTTCTGCTGTCAAAATTGCTCTTAAGAAAACTGTTGATACACTCGATAAAGTAGAGTAAGCAAACCTTTTTTGTATTTAGTTGTCTTTTCAGTATTAACTCTCATATTCACTGACATATAAAGTGGTTACAATTTTTTTTCTAATTATAGAATATGAAGGGATAAAAAATCTTGAAGACTATTGCAAATAGAAAAAACACCATAGTAATATACGCAGGTCTTCAAGAAATTAGAAAAGGTTTTTCATATTTTCTAAGATATAAGTGTTTTAAGTACTATGTTTAAAAGGGTGTTCGAACTGATTGGTTGTGGGTTTGGTTACCTGCTTGACATCCTAGTTAAAGAAAGTTGCTCCTTAGATTTTAAAGAGTATCTATTAACTATAGAGAGATAGCAAAATATTTCATATTTGTGGTGTATAATGTACAGATTTCTTATAGCAAAATATTTCATTTTTGTGCTGTATAATGTACAGATTTCTTATACTATACGTACTACTTTAACTTTACTGCATGAACAGTGCAGTATTACTTGAAAATAGTACTAATAAATTTAAAAAGGAAGACATGAGTAGTTATGTTTTTTGGTATCCCTCACACAAGAGGGAAGGATCTTAAGAAAGTGTGCCACAAAATTTAAACTGCAGGTTAGTCGTGGCTGAAGAAAATCAATACGTAACGGGTAGGCTGCAAAGCATTTTGGAATAGGCGAAAGCTATATTTGGACCCGGTGAAATTGCACTTGCTCCTTTTAAAATCAAGTGATTTGTTAATTTACAAGAAACAGTATCTCCAAATGATGCTTGTTTTAGTAACTAATAGCAATGAGGTGTCGGTAGCACTCTACTCAATCAGTCCAATTTTTTGAGACTGTAAACAATATTAAATACAAATGTAATATGATTTCATCTTTGTATTCTGTAATACAAGAACAGTATAATAATAATAATACAGTGCCCCCTGGTTTTAAGCATTTCACATTTCCACGGTCTGCTTTGTCACAGATTTTTGTGGACACATTATTCACTTTTCTACGGGGAACTTTCACTAAGTTGTGGATTTTTTCTATGGACCTTATCTCCAAATTTATTACTAATTAGCTTTTTTTTTTTTTCATAGACCAACACTATTTATTCTCTAATTACATACTTTATTTTTATATAGGGTTTGTGACTAAATACTGATTTTTATGATGAAAATGATTTACAGCATACTTATAACTTGGTCATGTATATCTTGTAAGCTCATTCCAGGTTGGTAAGCTCATTCCAGGTTGGGTCCCATACTGAGCAGAATAGGTGTATGATTCTCTATCTCTCTCTGTAAGGTTAATTTGTATATTGCTGTAAAGAGTTCGAGTACTAGAGCATATTATACAATATTTAAAATATTCACTAAATAATATTTTAAATATTTTACAACATGCTTTATTATAAAAAAACTTAAATATCATTTCAAATGCACCTACCTTACCCCTGAGAGAGAGAGAGAGAGAGAGAGAGAGAGAGAGAGAGATCGTACACCAATTGTGCTCAGTTTGGTGGTCAACCTGGAATGAACTTAATAGATGCATAACCACATTATAAGTATATATACAATACTTTATCATTCAAAACATTTTACAGTAATATCATTTAAAATACATCTTGCATTAGAGAGAGAGAGAGAGAGAGAGAGAGAGAGTTACACTTATGTTCTGTGTGGGCTAACCTGAAATGAGCTTGATAGAACATTCCCACGAACACATTATGTAGTAAATAAGCAGTATTGCTTTAAAAAAAAAAAAACTTTTTCTGTAAGACAGATATATAATTTGTATTAAAAATTTTATAGTTTTATTGTAGTGTCTTACCGAACAATTATAGAGCCGTGATTTCCACGAGCGGCAGGATACTAAATTCAAATTTAGCGCGTCGGCGTCGCCAACACTGGTGGTGATGACGTCATCTCCCTCCACTCGCGGGAGAACCAGGTACAACTGCCCAGGTGAATCCAATTCTTTCTGCCCGTCCGTCCACCTAAGGGGAGGAGGGTGGGTATAATCATAATTGTTCGGTAAGTATACAATAAAACTTCATTTTAATAATGAAAATTTCATGTTTTTTGCAGTTTACATTAATATTGATATTTTGAAATGAGTAGATCATTATTATAGGCAGTCCCTGGGTTACGACGGGGGTTTCTGTTCTTGAGACGCGTCGTAAGCAGAAAATCGTCGTAAGCCGGAACATCGTCAAAAATCCTAAGAAAACCTTATTTTTAATGCTTTGGGTGCATTAAAAACTATGTAAACTGCATTCTTATTGCATTTTTCATCCAAAAAGCTTTCAAATATTGATCATTTTGCATTTTTGGTGTCATATTTCTTCTGCCAGATCAGCGTTGTAGGTACCGTAACCCTGGAAATAATTTCTGATGAATATAATTGAAAAGCGCCTTAACCTCGGAACATCATAAGCTGAGCCGGGGACTGCCTGTATAAACGTTTTAGGGGATGTATATACGTACTTGAGTAACATTAGTAAAAGGGTACTAATCTAATATTACCCAGGAAGTTTTGGGATGATGGTTAGGGTGTATTTTTGTCTGAAATTATATTATGTAGATTACTTTATTTATGATAATTCAAGGTATAGTTTGTTTGAACTATCAAATTAAGCAGTGAAATGTTAAAATAGACAGTTATAAGCATTTAAATTTACAGGGTACTGGGTATTTAGCAGTTATAAGCATTTTTAGAGGGTTTTTTTTTTTGCATTTCCACAGATTTTGCACTTCCACGGCAGGTTCTGGAACTTATTCTGCATAAAAATTGGGGAGTACTGTACATGCAATACATATACAGTAATTGGATACAACAAGCAAACCAACTTTTATTTAAATCAAAATTTATTCTAAATATAGTTGTACTGTGTGACTTCTGCAGATAAATACTTTAATAAAAAAAATACAGTATAGAGCATGTCAGTTTTTAGAGCTTTTTGATAGCATAATCGCTATCTTGTCCTTAAGGGTTACCCTCTTCATGGTCTATCCAGTGCTCCATGGTGACCAGACTAATGTCAAAAAATTCTCTTAACTGGTCTTATGGCCTGGTATTGTGTCGTAATGTCAAATATTATAACAAGTGATAGAGTATAAAAGGACTATTGTCCTCAGCGAATGCTAATACCCAGTTTACCTCATACGTCAAAATCTCAAGAAGAAGGGGTTATGCTCATACGCACCATCATATTGTTTACGGCCAAAATCCTACTGAGCCACAATTCCTTTTTCTGGTCGATCATGAAACCAGAGCTCAGAGAAGTCTGTTCTACTCTTATTGATTAAGCTAAGTGCATAATTTCAAGTTCAGTGATTTTTTTGTGCGTGAAAAGCCATAATTGGCCTATTTCACCAGCGCACGTCTGCACTTCTTATGATTTATGATCTTTAGGCTAGGTCCGAGAATTTTGTTCTTCGCTTATTTATTTCATTACAGAGGTTCATGGAAACATATAAGTTGAAAGCTAAGTGTACAAGTTCAAGTTTCAGTTTAAATTTGTGTTAGTTTATAATGTGGAAAAAATGATTTAACTGTGCATGAAAAGCCGTAAACTGTCGTTTTTTGGCAATACATGTTACCTTTAGCGATTTAGGATCTTTTAACTCTAAGAGTTTCGTTCTTTGCTTATTGATTTCATTGCTGAAGTTAATGGAAACTTCCAACTTGAAAGCTGAGTATGTATTTAAAGTTCCAGCTAAAATTGTTTTAGTTTAAAGCGTGGAACAGTGATTTTAATGTATGTGAAAAGCCATAAAATCCCTTCAGTTACGATGTTGGGAATAGCCTACCAGATAGTAGCCTACATACTACATCGATTCAGTGAGATTATGTAAGCTAGACTGTAACAGGTTTTGTCTGTAGCCTATAACCTAGGATTAATTGTCCTTAAGAGTGAATAAAAATAACCTGCAATAGGCAGTGACCTGAATTAAGATAAGATTTGAGGACATATCCTTTTAGACTATGGGCTTTGGCAGTAGCCTAAGTTTACACCAAAGACCTTAGGGGTAGGTAAAAACCTATAGGCATTTTCCCTTTTTATATAGCCTGTATATTTGAGCATTGTCATAATACTGTAGGCTCATGTGCATACCCTTGAAAGGGAATTAAATAATCTTGGTTAATTAGACTAACCTAGGCTAGGTGATAGGCTGTCCTAGCTATAGTAGACCAAAAGCAGTATATAGACCTAATGGGCCATGAGGTAGCAGCCTATCTTGAAGGCTACAAATTACACCTGGTTAATCCCATACCTTTAAGGTAAAAATTAATCAGGAGTAGACAATAACCCATATTAGGTGATAGCCTAACTATAAAGTTTCACATCAGTGAGTTTCATATTAAAAGTTACTGTTTTATATAGTAGACCAAATAGCCTAGGACTAGATATAAACTGTCTGAGTTAGTTCAAAGATGTTGGCCTAACTACGAATTTGCATGTAAGTAACTTTGTGTTTATATAGCCTTTACATTTGATTTAGGGTAATCTGGATTAGGCAATATAGTACTCTATACTAGGCTAAAAGAGAACAATTTAGGAAACATCCTATTGTTAGTGTACAAAGTGGTAGTTTAGCCCAAATAGCCTAGGACTAGATATAAACAATATCCTAGGCATAATCAAATAACTCAAAGTACATATATGGTAGTCCAAATAGTATGACAATTCATATTAAAATTTTACATAGCTATTGCATAAAGACTTAATACTGTACAGCCGTATACGGGTGGCAAAATTAACAGCCTCAAGGGGCTTAAGTTAATATAGATTTTTAATAGATTCTATTACAATTTCTAATAGAATCTACATATTACAAATATGGAAACTTTATGAGTAACTACAGAAGTGTCCCTTATTACTAATTTGATACTGAATGGCTTCTAATAGCAGCTTGCTTTATATCACTACAGGGCTCCCATTATGCAGGGCCCTCAGTTCAAGTGTTCTGTTTAAAATTGCTCGGGTGATTTTGTGCCAGTGGGTATGGCTCATACCACCTGCATGGGTATAGTCTTGTAAAAAAACAATAAAAATTTGCTTGGTTGACAGATATGTACAAACTTGTAGTATGCTACTGACAGCAAGTTTTGAGCATGAAGCTGCTTATTTTAAGCTGTCTTGGGGATTCCTAGAGTTCAGTAGGACTTAAGAAAAGGGAAGTTATATCTCCGGCAAAACTCTGGCAGCAGATATGTAACCCTTTTTTCTCAGATCAAGATTTATGTATGGGTCAAAACCCAGCAATGTCAGTTCCCAGTACCTCCAGAAACCTAGTAAAATCAGTCCCCACTACCTCCCAGATTAAACCCACGTAGGAAATAGAAAATTTTTTACATGGTGGAGATGTTCTTAATATGGAATGTGAAGGGGGCGTAGCCACTGAAATGACCCTGATGAATCCAGATGAATTAGGGACGCAAATTTCAGGTAGCCATGAAAGAAACCATATAGAAGGAATTCTAAATCCATTTATGTACAGCTAATTGATGCTGAAGAGGATCTTTTCCCTCAAAAAGGGATACTAGGATCCATCTGACTTAAACTGATATTACTGTATTTCTGTAGGGGTATTGTAACTTACCTAGGACTTCTGCCCCTTTAGTAGTAACAGGTAGTTCAGTTCAGTTCAGTTGTTGAAGCTCAGTAAAAATGTGCAAGCTTTCCCAAACAGGATACTCAGCTTGCAGCATTTGATCAATTCCATAAGGAAATTAGGATCCTTCCCCCAAAGGGATACAAGGATCCACCTTAATCCGATGGTAATAACAACTGTTTCTGAGGGTTATGGTAATTCACCTAGGACCTCTACCCCTGGGGAACAGGCATTTGCAGCTCTGTTGTAGATGCTCAGTCAGGTTACACAAGCTCCCACAGAAGGGATACACAATTTGGGTTTTTTTTTATCAATTCCGGAAGGAAATTATGAATGACATCCGAAAATGTCGTTGCCACAGAACAGCAATGTATGAGTGATGTGATGCATGATTCTGGAAAGTTTTGAGCATGAAGCTGCTTATTTTAAGCTGTCTTGGGGATTCCTAGAGTTCAGTAGGACTTAAGAAAAGGGAAGTCATATCTCCGGCAAAACAGTACATTCCAAAGTGTAAAGTACTGCATCCTGCAACCCAAAAGTGAGAGGGGTTGAAAATGCTGCCCAAATAGTAAGGTCTAGTGTTGGAATTACGACTGGAAACCACTATTGGTCAGTTCTAAGTATAAAACTTCAAATCAAAAGATGATAGGGGCCCCAATAATCCCTGATGATACTTATGATCCTTGGTTAGATGTATCAGTGGGCATTTTCTCTTATAGTAAATATCTAATTATTGAGAGAAAACTTAATTGAAACTGTATACAGGCAGTCCCCAGTTATCGGCGGGGGTTCCGTTCCCGAGAGGCAGCTGATAAGCGAAAACTGCCATTAACTGAAACTTGGCAATTTATGGCACCGTTAACCGGTTATCAGCGCCATAAGCACCATTATGGCGCCTCTGTTAGGTATGTTATGGTGCATAAGGCCTTATGGCGCACCATAATGTGCTGATAACCGGAACTCTGCCTGTTATGGATTCTAGATGAGTGCCATAAAACTGGATCGCTGATAACCGGGGACTGCCTGTACATGTGAAAGACCACTAACAGAAACAGTCTTCTTACCTGTGTCTATAATATGATAAGCTATAGGAGACACCCTTTATCGGGACCAAAGTTGCTCACCAAGGAGTTCCAGCCTTCTGTCCTTTATTTTCAAAATTAATCACGTTATAAAGACAGATTTTCAGAATTCTATAGTGATTTAAAGACAAGAGACAGTGGCAGAATTAAAACCATTTGCCTCGGTCATCCCAGTTTCGGAAAACTCCGCCAAGGAATGGGGAATGCTACAGCTCCCTTCTGAAGGAGGAAAAGCCTCTATTTATAGCTGCACAGCAATTTAGGACTCCTTTGAGAAGAATCACTGAGGTAACTGCCTCAACAGAATTTCTGTTGTGGTTAAGTCTTATGAGAATCCTTTGGAAAGCATCCTATGACTTGTTAAAGTGGTATATAAAAATGCAAATGGAAACATTGGAGGGCTCCAACTAGTCACTTCCCAATGTAACTTCATTATTACATCGTAACTCTTTCTGTAAGGACCTTTTGAGGGGTCTGTTGTGGTTAAAAACTTAACAAGCAAGCCCACCAACAGAATTGTATGAGAGTACTCTCTTTTGGGAAAAGGCTGAATTTAGGAAACAAAGATTCAAAACTTCCCCTTACCCAACCCAAAAAGGCTCGCTTAAAAAGGTAAGCCTTCAGCCACCCCAAAAGGTTTTTTTCCTGACAGAACAGGTAGGTGTTCAAATGGGATACTTCACCAAAGGACAACAGCAACAACAGCAAGATAATTTTTTCACAAGGTCCAAAGGCCCTCTTAAAGAGGAAGTAGAAAAGCAACAAATGGAATGCCAATCAAGGGTAGAGGTAGAGGTAGAGGAAGATATGGGTACCAATGAGAATGGTATTGTTGGGGGTTGACTTCAATGACAGCACAGGCAATTGAAGTCTTCCCTGTGGGGACACAGCATTAATTTTAAATGGGCTGGGGGAACAGTCTTAACCCTTCCCCCTCCTGTAAATGGGTTCTTCCAAAAATCAGCCGCCTCTTTGGAATATGTGCAGAAAGTCCCTGTTAATGGGAGCCACAGAGAAACGTGTGGATATTTGTCATCAAGTACATCTCTAAGTGTCCCCAGAAAGGATTCCTCCAAACAAAGAGTGATCCTAGACCTATCAACATTGAACAAGCACACTGTTTTCCATATTTTCCTAATAACTACCGTTTCCCTAGTGGGTAATTGTTCTGAAAGAGACTTAGATGTGAAAGATGCATACTGGCACGTCCCTGTTGTTGTTCCCTTCCATCCCTTCCTAAGGTTCTGGATAGGGAAAGATATGTACAGGTTCAAAGCCATGCCCTGTGGGCTAAACATTTCTCTAAAATTTGACAAAGTAATGGTAGCTCTTTGAGAAATCAGAAATAACTATAGCCCACCTAGACAACTGGTCGATCTGGGGGCCCACAAGAAAAGTGTGCTTGAGAAACCAAAGAGCAGAGGTCAACTGACTACTGTCAAAAGGTTTCATGATAAATTGGCAAAATCCCACTTCACACCCAGCAGACACTTTCAGTAGCTGTGACTATGTTGGGATACTTTTCACAACTCGTCCCTTCCTGTCGTACTCGAAACAGAATGAGGCAAGTCCTCTAAACATGCCTTGCATAGCTCAGAGTTTCAAACGGCAATTAGAATGTATGTTTGGCTTGTTGCAGTTTGCATCAGTATTAGATCCAATAGTACTAGGATTACAACAAATATATGTGAATTAATTCTAGCTATCGCATACAACAAACAAGATGCGAGACGACCCCCGCCTTGATTCTGGAAGGAATCTCTGGTGATACAGGTCACCTTGACTCCTCAGTCTGTATGAATGACATCACACACAGATGCTTTGTTGACAAATTGGGAGGAATTGTCGTATAAAGTTCTTGGAGCTGATGGCTGTCTTTTGGTCTAAAAAAAGAAGAGAATTTAGTTGGTTGTAGACAACATGACTACAATGTCTACATTAAGAGGTCAGAATGATACTCACCTCAATATAGTAATGCTAGCCATCCTTCGATGGGGCAAGTAAGAAAGTGGTACTTGTGTGCAATTCACTTTACGGAGTCTC
>NC_087206.1:39032802-39048604 GCF_015104395.2 Macrobrachium nipponense
GTTCCTGATTTCGTTACCCATTTAATCGGAAAGGGGGTCGCTTACAAGGAATGATGAAATGATTTATTTTAATCACTTAGCCAATTCCACGACTCTCATATCGCAAAGAGTATCGAGAATCTCTTTTTTGCCCCTGTTCGCGTTAACAAAAGAGAACCTATTTGGGAACAGACACGGAACGTAACGATCCTTAAGAGGTTCGATGCAAGATTGTGTATGTCCGTGAGAGCCTTCTCGATCGAAGATAATAACTGTTAACTTATGTCTAACATTTCTTGAAAAGAGTTTTGAGAACCTGCGGAAAGTCTTCTTCATAGATCTCTTCGCAAGGTAGAAGACGAACAGGCTTCCTATAGACTGCTTCCTTTTCCTCAAACCAAGAGAGGTAGCAATATACGACATCTTGAATTTAAAGAAGGGGAATAAACTTTAGTTTTTTTTTTTCCCCTAGTTAAATTCTTAACAGATATTAAGATAAATGGGCGTCAAAGGAAGAGAGGATGAATGCCTCATTTTGGCCTTAGAGAGGTTGGATTCACAGAAGTCACGTTCTTCTCACAGCATGTTTCGTAAGGCTTTTCCAAGAGTATCTGGATATTCTATCAATGTATTATAAATAGACCTGAAAAACCTCTCCTCTCTGAGTCTGTCCGCGTGCAGACTGACCAGAAGTGGACATGAATGAGAGGATTTTTCAAGGTAAATGACAATAGTCATGGCTAAGACATAGATTGCTGCAGATCGTGCTAGATGGAAGGAGGAAACTGTCCTCTTCCGATACCTCTGTGAACCACATAGCGAGGTTCTTTTCTTCACTTTCAGAGGGAAGAATCACCTAGGTATATATCTGCTATCAAAGAACGCAGTAAAAGGCATATACTCTGTTCTCTACAAGGGGAATTAGAGATAACAGAGGATTAAAGATCTTCGGGATCTTATACGATACCGCAATACGACAAGAGTAGGATATCATGTACTATGAATGGGATCTTTTTGTGGCCACAGATTCCGTGTTCCGACAAAATGGAACTGCTCCTCATCAAACTTCTTTGAGAAAGTTTATGAAGGAATTCTTTGTTTCTCTTAGCCCTAAATGACCAAGAAGACAAGTGAATTTTTTGTGCATTGGAATCTCGCATCAGATTCAATGGAGACTCGCAATGGGTTCTTGCCTGCATAGTATGTCTGGCAAAAAGAACTAAAACCCTCTATTCCTGACGCAACGCTTTCAGATAGAAGTTTCGTTGCCCATGCAGGGTACTTACATTTTCATCTACAGAAGAAGAGATGGTTTAAACGTTTGCCTACAGGGTCTTCGGGGTGCGATGAGGGCTCGAAATGCTTCCCAGAAGTATTCAGAAGGATACAATAAGAGCTAGAAATCAGGGTTCCTCCCAATTTCAGCTCGAGTCTCCTTCGACTTCCAGACTCCTTCCCTTCCTTCGGGCAAGGATAGGGAAGATTCTGCAATGAGGAACCTCATCAACATGTAAGAAGAGATCTCCTTAGCAAAGGAAGTATTCACGAAGGATCCTCCTCGGAGGAAGACTCTTCTCTCTCTTATTGTTAGATATTCTGTCGTCTACTGGATGTAGCTGACTACAATCACCTCCCCTTGCCAGGGGCCAAAAGCTCAAAGGGGAAGAATTTCTTCCACCCTTCTCCAGTCTCCTGATAGACTATGTGGTTGTTCAGGACTCTCGGACAATGTAGCGCCAGCCTGGCGCCAAATGCCAATACAGGCGAAAAACGCCAGAGGCGGACAGTTTCCAAGGAACTCTGTCATGGTCGGATACTGAGAAGGAGCGGGCCTCCAACCTGGCGCAAATGCGCCAGAGGCGAACAAATCGGACAGATATAAGAGTGTCCGATGTGGACATCGCCAGACATCCTAGAGACTCTTCCAAGCTCGAAGCTCCAGCAAGTGTGGAGGACCAAGCCAGGCGCAGGCCCGAGCCAGGCTCTAGAAGCCAGCCAGCCCTTCCAAGCTAGGCTCCATCAGGATTGAGGTCCATCCAGGCGCCAAGGCTCCTTCCAAGGCAGGCTCCATCAGATTGAGGATCCTCCGGCGCAAGGCTCCTTCCAGAAAGAGAAACCTAAAGCTCTGTCATGTAAGAGGGCTAGTCCCCATTGATATGATACAGGTAAGGCTCTGCCATGTTTAAGTGGGTCAGCCCCCCATTGGCACGATCCGAGAAGGCTCTTGTCGTGTAAGCGGGCTAGCCCCCATTGACATGATCCAGAAGGGTTTGTCAGTCATAGGTCCCTACCTCGCTGAAACTCTTGAGGCATGCAGACTCATAGACAGTAATCATGAAGTCTTCTGCCAGGCTCCAGGCGCAAGGCGTCAGCCAGACGCAAGGCTCCAGCCAGGCGCGAGCGCTAGCCAGGAGGGAGGAGCCAATCAGGTGCCAGCCAGGCGCGAGGCGCCATCCAGGCTCTAGGCGCCATTCAGGTGCAAGGCTCCAGCCAGGCGCGAGGCGCTAGGTGCCTGCCGGGCATGAAGCGCTATCCAGGCTCCAGGCTTCACCCAGAAGAGATCTATATCAAAGAATGCCCTGGCCTTCTTTGAGACAATGTGACCTCTTAAGCACTTGACAAGTGCATTGATGATTCCTTCAAACAGCTGAGAATTAAAAGCGCATGAAGTGCAAGCTTTTCTTGTTCTTTCCTTAACAATATGTCATAAGGACATATTAGCTGTCACATACGGGAGATGCAACTCTGTGTTGACTTCCCTTATCCGAAGGATGTCAAGATAACCTACGAGAGATCCTTCTCTCTTGGTTGATACGTGTCTGCGGATACATTGCTGGGATAGGGAGCCGATACTGATCCTTAACTAGTGAGTTAAATTTTATTTAACGTCGTGTTTTTTCTTTCTTTGGGTTTGAAAGGAGATTTTGGGATAACTCTTTTCAACTTAAACACTAACCCTCGTGTTAGGATCAGGTGATCGGGATCGGTGTTGTGCTCCTTAATTATGCCACTAGGCATAGGCATATTGTCATGTAAGAGGCTCTGTCGAGTAAATGGATAAGACCCCATCGACAGACCCACAAGAACTCTTAGCCATAGGTCACATCCTCGCTGAGGCTCTTGAGGCGAAGCAGATTCCTAGGCATTAGCCATGGAATCTTCAGCCTGAACAAGTAGGAACCAAGGTTTTATTTATTTATTACCTACAACGTATGTTGTTTACCTGTCTATTCAGTAAATAGTTGTCTCTTACCCACCACCAAGGGTGTCAATCAGCTAAGTATATATCTGCCGGGGAAGTTGCATGTACAAAAATGATATTGTTAGAATACAATAAAGTTTTGTACATACTTACCCGGCAGATATATACGATGAATGGCCCACCCAGCCTCCCCTCAGGAGACAGGTGGAAGAGAAAATCTGGTTCTAGAACGGGAATGGTTCCTATTCCTGCCACCCAGCGGCAGGGGGGTAGATCACCTGACCTACCTGCAGCGTGTGCCGCAAAATTCGAATTTCTGTCGGACGTCAGAGACATAAGCTAAGTATATATCTGCCGGGTAAGTATGTACAAAACTTTATTGTATTCTAACAATATCATGTTGTTCCTACATGTTATGTAAACCCTCGATCCTGTCTTAGATGCTCGTTCACGAGCGTCTCCGAGTGAACACTCGTCTGCAGGTGAGCGTGCAGCTAGAGTTGGTGACACCGAGTCCACTTGCTTTTACGTTTCGGGTGCGGTGCGAAAGGAAGATGGCTCAGGTAACTTCTGCCTTGGCGATGATAGCTCGTATAGCAATCGCCCTGATCCCAGGGCTGACGTGAAGGTACAATACACCATCATGTCTCTAGCGTGACATGGAGGGAAGGTTAGAGTTGCTCAGGTGACTTTCGCTTTGCCCACATGATGGTCCGGGAGGACCGTATACACGGAAGACCAGTAAGAGGACTCCCGGTCGGTCTTTTGAAGTAGCTTCGGCTCCTTTTGAGACTTTGATGTATTGTGAGGATGGTGCCTGCTCTTCTCATGTCATTAAACGCTATTCTGCATCCGATTGACAGTCATGTAGCGTGACCAGACGGTCTGGGTCTCTAGTAGCAATTTCCCAGGCGGTACGGAGTGTCGATACCATCCTCGAGGGAGTGTTTTCCCAAGAGGAAAACACTTTCCTAGACCTGCAAGCCGATCATCACCACTGTTTGGTGACCGCTCGCCACCCCTTCGACTCCTGAGGCTTTGCCGTAGAAGAGAAGGTGGTCTCCCCCCTAAGAAGTCTCGTCACAGGACTTCTAAGGGTCTGTCTCGCTCAGGTGAGACAGGTGGTTATTCTGTTGGTCCTTCCGTTCCTCCGGGAAGATGGGGACCATGGAGGTACCAGCCACCGCTGGTACCTCTGCTCCCGGCTCCAGAGGTTCCATCTCCGGATCAAGAACTGTCTCGGCCGCTCGCTTGCGAGCATCACCTATTGTACGATCACCCACGGGTGAATGTGCAGCCAAGGTCCAGACTGCTGAGTACGCTCACCTTCAGGACCCAGGCACGGAGCGGAAGGATGGTAAGAGTCGCTCAGGTGACTCGCAGCGATTGTCTGGTACCCAGGGTTGATGTGACATTCCCACCAGACCGTTCATGTAGCGAGGCTGGGAAGAGGTTCCCCTGGTCTCCAGGAACAGCTTCGACTGCTTCTGGGACCGTGGCGCGTTGTGAGGACGGTGGTCGCTCTCACCTTGGTTAGTGGACACTACCAGACGATCTCCTGCAGTCCTCCCAGCCTACTGGTTCTGCTGGTAGGCAGGGTAGGAGCATTGAAACACTTCCAGCCACCCGACTGTCACTCCTATCGGGACCGGACGGCTCGCACGGCTGGTAGCAGCTCCCCTGAAGAACCAGACCGACGCTACCATCCTCGGTCCAGCGCTTCTCTGTAAGGAGACCGCTGGTCCAGACCTGCAGCTTGATCACCACCTCGGGTTGGAGATCGCCTGCAGTCCTCCCAGCCTACCGGTTCTGCTGGTAGGCAGGGTAGGAGCGTCAGGTCTCCCTCACCTGTCCCTTCAACCTCCTCAGGCTACACTGGGAGGGGCGAGGCGAACAGGAGTGACCGTGAGGAGTGCGCTCCTTATGGTCCAGCCACGAGAGCCTATGCGCTTGGTTCAGTCTTGGGACCAAACAGATCAAACATTCAAGTGGTTGGAGGAGATCATGGGGGCGGCTGATGAGGACGGTGACACTTTCCTCGACTCGCGGAGTGACCATCACCGCTGTTCACGTGGCGGTCCCGCTGGACCGTGCACTCAGAGACTGGTGTGGGCTCTCCCTTCGGTCCTGGAGAGGTTTCAGCTTCGACGAGGACTGGGATGCATCAGCAGACGGTATCGGCTCTCCTGTCAGCCCCACCCAGACAACGGTCACGGTGGCAGCAGACATTTCCCCTACAGTACGAGTTTCGTAACCCTCCTCAGGAAAACATTTTTTCCAGATGGTAACATTTCCCTAGACTCGGAGTGGCCATCACTACAGATTGATGGCTCCCTGTGACTTGCTTCTCTGGCTGCTAGTTCTGCTGGCAAGGCGAGCAAGAGCGTCCAGTCTTCCTCCCCCATTCCCTCTCTTCCTATGGCTACGCTGGAAGGGGCAAGGTGAATGGGAGGGATCCTGCAGAGCGCTCAAGGAAGACCACCACCTGATGATTGTCTGATGAAATTCAGGGGTTTCGCTGAGCTGTTTAAAATTCTTTAAAACAATTTCTATCCACCATCCTCCGAGTGTTTTTGTCTTCTACGACCCGCAAACACTTGGGCTAGACCACAGTTCAAAGTGGGCGAGATGAGAATTCCTGATAATTGTTATGATGATAATTGGGAATCTCACCTAATGCTCAAATTCCTTGGAATTTCTGGCATCTCAAGAGTGTTTTTTAGTTTTCCTGTAATTTCGAAACACACTGTCGAGACAAACATTCCCGGTAATTGTTATCACGAACTCGGAAGTCTCACTAAGCCATTAAATTCCTGGAATTTCTAGCGTTTAAAGGAAGTGCTGCTGCTGAAGGAAGAATATCTCGGGAGGGGCTCGGCCTGGATGGACCTGACGGTCCGTCACCTCAGTACATGGTCACTCGTGGGTACAGAGAAGAATGGGCAATAACAGTCAATCCTCATTTTTTTTTCCCTTTACTTCTTGGTTATACCAGAATGACACAAGGAAATAAGAGGAATTCGGTGGAGTTCACTCCTTGGAATTCAAACCCGAGAGACTATGTTCTTGGTTCAATCCTAGGATCTTACCAGATCTTACCAAACATACGTCAATCCTTTCAGGATGGATAGCACTGAGAGTTTAAATGCCTCTCCAATGCTACTGTTTTGGGCATATCCAGTTTGGCTTGAACTAGTCGTCTTCGGTATTCTGTTATCACTGTAGAAGTCTTCCTTCGGGAAAACTTCACCTTCGCTCTCTTCATTAGAGAATGAAAGGAGGTCTGCTTCCAGTCCTTATTCTTGTCTTTGAATGGAAGAGAATTTAGGCTGGAGGTCGATGTGCAGGAACCTACAAATATACTACGTATATTTCTCTCGCGACATGCTTCTGTTATTAGTTGCATTGTCCGAGTAGTAGGCATATAACTGTAGTTAATTCTTCAGATATGTGACAGAAACGAATAGTATCTTCTCTTAATTAACCTGCAACTCGGGACTGCCTTGCTGGCCTCCCAAGAGTTACTGGTTTTGATTTTGAGATACTTGTGGTATTGTTCACAACAGCACCACACCATTTGCATTCACCGAATAGGAGGGTTTTCTTCCCTCCCATTTTGGTTAGAATGCAAATGCTCAAGCATATCTTTTTGCGCTCGATGGTTCTAGCCAAACGCATTCCTTCATGGAATGGAATACCTGGTAACTCAGGATGAGGACAAGTTTAGCGAGAGCTAGCGGTGTACGGCACTGCCAGCCTCCCTCGGCCAGTACGGCTTGCTCTCTGAGATATTTCGGTTGGATTGTCTGTCAAGGTTGACAACCGATTTGAATCTCTGCCCGGCAGTCACAGACTTAGGTCTGGTCGGCTGGAATTCTCGCATACGTGTATGACCATCTCTCCTGCATCGCCTTTTGCCATTGTGAGAATTTTCAGACAGAGATATCTCACTAGACTTATTATCATCTTTCTGTTTGCCTCGTGGTGACAGAAGTCTGTAGCCTAGTCTTCCGTGTCATTGCACCTGCCGCTGCGATGACGCAGAATGATATTCTTCAGACAGTCTGAGTTTGTCTTCTAATATATATTTCGTAATTCATAAGGTGTGCAGTTATTCTTTGTTCACCCCGAATTCTAAGTGAATAATGGAAGATTTTGCCTGTTCCCCGCCCTGCCAGCTCTGCTTCCAAGGTACAGTGGTCCCCCATATTCGCGGGGGATGCATACCAGACCTACCCGTGAATAGTTAGAATCCGCGAATAGTTGGAACCCCCTATATAAACGCTGAATACAGCCTACTATTTTGTTAGTTAAAACTCAAGAAAAGCCCATAAAAATGTTTATACCTGGTTTTTTAATAGTTTTATCACAAAAAGTGCATTTTATGATGAAATTGATAAAAGATAAAAAAAGCCAGGAACTTGTGGATATTTCTCATAGAAAGATACCGCAAATTTGCAAATTTTCTGCGAATAATGCGGGGGAACGTTCCTGAGAGAAATCCGTGAATGTGTGAGTCCGCGAATATGGGGGTTCCACTGTAAATAGAAATGTCCCCGCTAATCCAGCCCACCAGAAGCGGTTCTTCAGGCAGTACAATCCCTGTGTTTTCATTACTGAAAGATGCTCTGTTTTCATTGTAAACTCCGACTTTCTAACCGAACAGCAATGAAATAGCGGTATAACTTTTTCTGTCCTCTGTAAAACAATATGGATTAAAGCCGTCTTCACTGTTTGGTGTTATCAGCGGGACTTTTTCTATGTTCAGAATCTTGAGAGTTTACTTCTGTTGATTCAACTGTGAAGACATAGGTCCGCATTCACCTTAGTCTTGCACTAGCATATAGTATTGTTTCTCCTTAGTGGAGATTCAACTATGTACTATGAGAACTTCTGTCTTGCCATCAAGGACCTCAGTCTCTATAGAATGCAATTGACTATTGTCTGATGTGCGCATACCTTGAGAGAATCATCATCTCGTATCCCAACATCGGTGGCGAACAAGATGGATGATTTGTATGGTTGTTCTCGGCATAACCCTTCAAAAGAAGAGTGTCATATGACTACGTCTCAGATGCATGACAGCTCACACTGAGTGCAGTCAGGCGGTAGCTATTGAAGAGTCAGAGGCCGTCCTGAGCTACGCTGTTGACTTCCAATATATTGGCTGACCCAGATCAGTCATTACTTTGTCCTATTGGCATGTTGCTGTGCCCATAAAGGATCAAGACCCACCGTGGAGTGTTGGTGTCTTTATCCGCTGTGGACTGACATTGCAGAAGTGTCCGATGACACATCTTTCTCTGAGTATTATGAGACCGTGAGAGACTTCTCTGCAGTTGGATAGTCCAGTCAATTCAGTGGATGGGTACTTGTATTGCGACCATATTTGTTTTTCCCTTCGGGCATGCCCACAGGTCCTTGGAACCTCATTTCCTTGGACCGGTGGTGGATGCTTGCAGGTTGTGTTTGCTTACCCAGCTCCTTCAAGAGGACAAGTTGCATCTCGCTTATGGTGTGCAGTTCTAGAGGTAAGAGGGATACGAGAGTGACTGGCTTCTCCACCTTCCCCACCTTCACGACCATGCCCACCTCGTCCTTCCACTTCTCTTCCTTTGGGTTGAGGATAGGACTCGAACTTACACTGGCTGGTCGGGTGATTGATGTGGTAAGCTTACACATAGAGCTTCCTTTCTATATTTTTTATCAGAATCATAGAAGCAATCCTGATCCTCTAGCAAGGGGAGGAAGGAGACTGGTGGCAATAATGCAAACCCTTCTCAGAACATTGCATTAATGCCTCCGACTCTAAATATTCTTCACATCCCATTTTCGGATGAGTTAAGATTCCTCACTCATTTCGAAAAGGCCCAGAAGTCTGACTCTTGATCATGCAGCTCCTATACTCTGATCAAGTTGTCAGAAGCAGGGCACTCCTCGCTCTTACGACCAGGAGGAGTAGCCTAGGTGTGTAGAACTCCAGTCAATTCTAGAGGCTCACTCATATTCCTCCCACCAATCAGTGAGTCTTCCTTATGTAAAGGACTGAGGGTTGTATATCGTGTAGGGAACAAATCACAATTTTTGAAAGTAAATTGTATTTTTCCTAACTATACAAACCTGAGGTCCTTTACATATATGCCCACTTCATGCCACCCCTCAATCTGAACCTGGGCCGAAACGCAAAGTGGAGGGAATGTTTACATCCAGGCAGGCTAGCCTACCCACCTGCCACACGGTAGTTACTGCCTAACCACCTTGTTCAAGAATTTAACGGCCGTAATTCCAGCTATGCTGGAAGTAATTCCTTATGTAAAGGACCTCAGGTTTGTATGGTTAGGAAAAAATACAATTTACTTTCAAAAATTGTGATTTTTGCTCTGCTCTGCATGCTCATTTTACTTGTAAGAATTTTTGCAAAGAACAGAACACAGACGTAGATAGCCCTGTTCTTTCAACCCTTCTCCTGATTATCCCGAATATTCAAGTGATTAACTACCATATACAACAGTCATGAGACTACTCATTCGTACTCGTAAATTATTGCTATTTGTTTCTATCTTCCTGACAACTCGTTCTGTGATGAATTCCAATTTCTATATTTCCCCTCCTTATAGGAAACATTTATGTACATAGTATGAATTTTTGTTTATAGATGGTAGTGTGCAATGGTTACTATATGAACTTCAAACATTTCTGGAGAATGAAAAGCAACATCTGATACAGGTGAAATCACCCTTTACTTCATTTAATGTATGTACCAAGTTTACAAATAAAGTCACTTTCATTTTTAAGTCAACTTTAATAATTTACAAAAAATACAAATTTCCAAAATGCATTTAGCAACTATATATTGGCTGTGGTGATGATGATAAAATGCAGTCAGCTGATGCTTTTAAATGTAAATATTACCAAATTGCAAATGCCGCCTGATTGCTATGTTCATGAAATATAACTACATACAGTATGCTAAATAACAGCTTTATTAAAATTACTTTGTCCTTATTCTTATACAATTGTATTTGACCTTTGCCTATGGATATCTGTCAGTGTAACAACCTCTCCCTCTCATTATATGATTGTATGTTGTTTTATTGATGATGCCTTTTTTTTATCCATTATCTTATGCCCCCTTTCTTTACAGATAAGGCAGAAAGTGCAAGATGACGGATGGTTTATTGTCGCTTTCGTGGAATAACCACAAAACTACATTTTGCCACATATTGTCTACGCTTAGAGAGAAGGTAAATGCTTATGGCTCTCTCTCTCTCTCTCTCTCTCTCTCACTCTCTCTCGTCTCTCTCTCTCTCCTCTCTCTGGTATAGATGTATAAAAAAATGAGTTATTTGCTATGCTCTTTCTGCATCCTTCAGGTCTGGGTCTTCATCTGTCCCCTTATCCATGAATGATTGGGTCCTCACCCACTCCTTCCGTATTTATGACATTTCTGGCTAGCTGTTTGTCATCCATTCTTTTCGTATGTTCAAACCATGTCCCTTATGTTGTAGATCCTGGTCCTGTGTGTGTGTGTGTGTGTGTGTGTTTTTTTTTTTTTTTTTTTTTTTTTTTTTTTTTTTTTTTTTTTTTTTTTCTTTTCTCTTTCTCCCTAGTATCCCTTATTTTTGATAGAGTCATTCACCATACTCCAGCCATGACTTTTTAACATTATGTGGCTTCACACTTTTTTTTTTTTTTTTAAATCACCTCTATGTTTCTACTGCTAAGAGTAGTTCAGGCCTAACATACTCATTGTAAGGCTGCTCTCTTCTTATAGGACATTTTTATTTAGCAATTCCTAGCTCTCTCCATTTCTCTCATGCTGCCTTACAATTCAGTGTCCCCAGGATAGCAGAAATATCTACCTTTTCTGAGGTCTGCACACCACAGCAGGGCAGAGCTGTTAGTGTCACATGGAACTTCTAAGCTCCTCTTTATTTCACAGTTGTTAATGCCGTAACACCATCAAAAGTCTCTGAACTCCAGATGTATTTTATAATCATGAGTGTCACATGTGACATCATGTGTTACGTTTGGTACCCAGTACAATGTTCACCCTCACACCCATCCTGTAACTATATGAATGCTTTCTGGACTGAGCTTTTTTTTACTTCACTTCCTTTACAGTCATCATAAGAGTGCTGGTAATGCTAGGTCATATGCTTAAAGTAGCTCCCTGTACCCCTTTTCTTCATAGTTTAGGAGTTTCTGCCATTACTGTATTATGATGAACAGGAACAGGGAAAACCACCTAACATTGAAAATCCAGGAAGTTCCTGTTATACATTATCAATAATTGCCAATATTGTATCTGTCAAAAGAGGTGCAAAATATCAAGACTTTCCATCCCTGTTCCCTCTCCCACATGCCCCCATTCAACACCCCACCTCTAGCCCTGTGCTGATCCGCTGCCTCTTCTTCAAGGGCTCTTACCCTCCTTCAAGCTCCTCATTCTGCCCCCCCCCCCGTCAATATCTGGAAGAAAAACACCAGATGGCATCAAAACAAGTACAGTCCGGTCCCGAATTATGCGTGTTCAAATTGTGTGATTCCCCTTTTATGCAGTCGCTAGTTCTCAAAATAGATTTTCTGTGTCTGCGAAGCCATTCAAAGTCTGCGAGTCATGTGCCGCAAAATGTATCAAATCTATTGTCTTTTCAAGTATTTTAAATGGGTGGGTGGGGGGGGTTGCTGGTATCTGAGGGAAGGGTGGGGGAATGCTTGGAGGAAAAAAAAATTATTCCTCAAGGGAGAATGCGAGAGAAAGATTTCCTGCTCAGCCATTAGCTAAGATGGAAGGCTCTCCTCACGCATGTGTGATGTCATAGCGCCGTGTGTATGATTGATCGGTATCATCATCATCGCCATACGTATTATTCAGATCTGCAAAGTGTATTCTGATCATCCACATCATGCAAATTTGATCATTTATTTTTTTTTTCTATTGTTGAAATAGGTTTTGATGAAAATGACTAGTAAAAGCAATTAACAGAGAAGTAGATGTGTTTGAGAGAGAGAGTTGTTCGATGTAAACTTTTCAATAAGCTGTTATTTCATGTTGAATTTTGAATTTTTATAATTTCTTTTCAGAAATTGTAATTTCATATTAAATTTTGAATTTTTGAGGAGAGAGAGAGAGAGAGAGAGAGAGAGAGAAGTCGCTCACTCTATTGAAGCTTTATAATTTTGAATTTTTATCACTTCTCAGAAATTGTAATTTCATATCAAATTTTGAATTTTCATCAGTTCTTATTTTATCGTAGAATAAATTTATTATGAAAATTATTACATATGTTTCATATCAAATTTTGAATTTTCAAATTTCATTCTTATTTTATCGTAATATTATATACGATTATAGAACTTGTCAGACAAAGAAACTGAGACAGGCGCTCTTAACCAAGTTTGTTAGACCTAATGGGAGTGAAGACGCATGATCCCAGTACCTGTAACGGTTCTCACAGCCTTCCTTCAGCTGAAGAACTCTATGGAGGATGAGATAGAGGACTTGTTCCAACATGTAATACAAACCCTCGGTCCTTTACATATGGAATGTAATCAGTGGCAGCTGGAACTGGTCGCAAGCTTTGAACAAGGAGGTTCGGTATTTAACTGCTTGTCCGGGATTTGGGTGTCCCGCCCGGCTGGGAGGTGAAGCTTCACTTTGCTTTTGGCTGCCTTCGGAACCAGACTTGCTCTTCGCCGCTCTGCCCGCTGTTGTCGTATGCTTGGATACTTTGTTAAGAAGCATTTTTTCTCAATTTTCCCTTTTACTGAATGCTTGTGGTGGAAACTTGTGAGTACTTTGTAAATTTTAATTGCGATATTGTTGCTCGGGATTGTTTGACCATGGATTCTCGCGAGCCGGAGAGACCCCTGTCAGCCGTAGATTGTGCCCTGGTGTGGAGGGCCATAAGTGTGGAGCCTTTAGGTCTTGTGGAAGTAGAGGTTGACCCTCATGATTTATGTACTCGGTGTCGAGAGCATGAATGGTCTCGCACAGAGCCATGTGATTTTTGTGTATTGTGGTCGGGGGAGCAGTGGGAGAGTTACGAGGGGGAGGAAGAAGGAGTCGTCGGAGGGCTCTCCAGCGACTCCTCTGGTTACGGACACATCTTCCTCTTTCCTTCCTCCGTCTCAGCTCCTGCGTATGGCTCCTTCCCCTTCGGGGTGTGTGTCGCAGTCCTTCTCCTCACTTGACTAGTCGAGTGTGGAGGAGGGTGCGGGGCACCTCAGCATTCAGCTGTGTTCGGGGTCTTCCGTTCGCTTGGGATGGAGATTTCCCCCCTGGGCGATCGGGAACCCCCCTCCCCCCCCATTAACCCGACCTTCCCTTCCTCAGGTGTTCATGCTGCGGGTGACGATCTCGGACCCACCTGGAGTATACGCAGCACGTGGCTACGGTTACCCCGACGGATGCAGTCCAGGCTCCACTGCCGGGTTTGCCGAGGAGGGAGGTCACCCCGCTGCCTGGTTTCGCTGCTCTCGCCCCAGCCCCTGACTTTCGGTGTCCCAAGAGCTCCCCGCTTGACCTGCCGCCAGTACCGGTGATGACGCTGGCTCCTGTACCGCCACCAGTTCCCTTTGCTGCCACTCCTGTACCAATTCCTGCCGTCGTCGCTTCAGCCCGTGGTGTTCCTGCCCCCACTGCAGGTCCCTCCGGACAGGTGCAGCTGGACCCTGTTGCTTTGGCAACTGCTCCAGCTCTGTCCTGGATGGAGGACCTGACGGTGGTCCTTTAGGAAGCTGACGAAGAAGAAGAGGAAGGTGTCAACGTCTTCGTTGTCGTCGTCTTCGTCATCGTCTGCAGCCGCTTCTTCCCCTTCGACTTCCAAGGCCCCACAGCTGAGGAAGAAGGAGTTTGCCTCCTCCCCCCCTAAGAAGTCTCGCTCAGAGACCTCTAAGGGTCTGTCCCACTCTGGTGGACAGTTGGGGCTTCCGCTGGTCCTCCTGTTCCTTCGGGAATGGGGCCCGTCTCTCCTTCCGCTAGGAAGAAGAAGACGGGGACCAGAGGGGTACCGACTAACACCGGCACCTCCTCTCCTGGCGCCAGAGGTTCAGGTACCGTCTCAGCCGCTCGTTCGCGATAGGTACCGGGTGTACGGTCATCCACGGGTGACCGTGCAGCCAGGGTCCAGGCAACCGTACCAGCTCGCCGCCAGGACCCAGGCACAGAGCAAATGGCAACTTATCCAGTCAAACTTTTTTATACTACCCATTTTCAATACTTTCTATGTACTATATTGTAATTTTTTCTAAAATGAAATTGTTCTTATGGATAAATAAAACATTAAGAAGCTTTAATAACTTGAAAAAAATTTAAAATTACACACAGGATGGTGAAAACTGCCACACGTAAACAATGCCACCATTGGGTGCAAGTGTACTGTACGATACACTTATTTCCTTTAAAAAAAGCTTTTGGATTGAATTTCCTCTACCTATCCTCTGCCAAAAAACCTTCAAAATCACAATTTGTCGTGAATCGTATTTTTCCTAACTATACAAACCTGAGGTCCTTTAAAATATGGAATGTAATCAACGGCAGCTGGAACCGGTCGCAAACTTTGAACAAGGAGGTTCGGTAGTTAACTGCTTGTCCGGTAGTCGGGTGTCCCGGGCGGCTGGGAGGTGAAGCTTCACTTTGCTTTAGGCCCAGGAACAGAGTGAGGGGTGGCATGAGGTGGGACTAAGTGTAAAGGACCTCAGGTTTGTATAGTTAGGAAAAATACAATTTACAACAAATTGTGATTTGTTCTGACACGTAATACAAACCCTGGTGTTTGTCTGACCTTGGTTCCCTCCCGGGTTGTAAGAGCAGAGGGAGGGATCCTAGCCTCTGCCCAGCTGATCGGGGTGTGCACCGCAGGATCAGTGGTCAGACCTCTGGACCAAATTCATAAGAGGGAGGCAAGTGTGCCTCTTATGAATAGCAAGCAATAACTAGTTCCTACTTCAAGAGCCAAATATAAGGTCATGGGTTTGTCTCTTGTTGGCATCCACTCCCCCCCTTGTTAGGGGAGTGGTTGATAACCCGATGCTTTTGCCAACCTAGAAGCAAGAGTAGATAAATTTTTTATCATGCTTCAAGCAATGGAAGAATTAGGAGCCTCCGTTAAAACCCTTATGGACAAGATAAGTGAAGTGAGTGCCAGTGCTAATGTTGTGGAGGAGGTAGCTGTTAGTCCCACTGATTCTCCTTGTCAAAGGTCCCCTGTCAAATGTCCCAGAAGGGAAGTCATTGGGGTCTGCCCATGAGCAGTCGCCCCCTCAGGCGATCTTGTTGATGAATCCTAGGTCGCAATAGAACACCATTGGAAAAGCGTCTAAGGAAGTGCGTCTTTCTTCTAGTCCATACAGCTCTGGGGAGTCTTCTCCCAGGTGCCAGTGGTGCTTCATTGACGAGTCCCATCCAGTGAAGAGGAGGGCTCCTAAGGTGTCTCCTTTTCCAGTCCCCTGTAAAAAAGATCTGGAAGGAAAGGGATACCAGAGTGAGAGGGTTTCATCCTTCAAGTCTCGGTTCTCGTCGAAGAAGTCTTCCTCAGGTAGACTTTAGGAGATCACACAAGCAGGAAAGGCTCGTGTATTCTGTGCTGTCGGATCCATGTCCTCCTGTATCTTCCA